>NC_134482.1:18567862-18672862 GCF_964194025.1 Convolutriloba macropyga
TGCTAAAATAACCTATTTGAAAACCAAAAAATAAATTAAGTTGACAATTAGATTAAAAGTTACCAGAATCATGGTCAGTAATAATGACTCAATCAGTTTTTTTAAGTCACCGGTTTCTTTAATCAGACCATCTTCTGCAGAAGCCCGTTAAATTGGGTCTTAAATTTGAGCGAATGGACACTGTGATACTTAATATGTACTGATTTGTATTCGATGCGCGATCAATGGATATCAAATGTTATTGGGTTTGCATCAAAAATCCACTATTTTTTGAAATTATCGATTTGGAGGTTGATTGCTACCTTTCTAGAGCAAAATTTCAACTAAAAACATCGCGGAAAGCAAAGTAAGCCGAAGTAAAAGCAAGCCGACATTAACGCAAGCCGAAAGTTATGTAATAGTTGTGTAATTCATCAGAAATAATACATTTGTTAACCATTACAATCAACACTGCGCATAGTATTGTAGTGCATAATGTATTCCAATGCACCAAAGAAACAAAAATACGTCAATTTTCAGACATCCAGTGGGTACGGGCCTCAGCGGACCGCTGTCCATGGTCATGCCTCTCATCCACTGGGGGATGTAATCCGGAAACCGCGAGGTGATTATCGCGGTGAAGCCGCGACGTGAGCGCGCCCACTAGCCCGCCAGAGCAACTTAAAATACGGGTATCGCAAAATTTTTCGGCTTACTTGCCCTCATTTTCCAAAGTCTTAAGCCCACTTTAAGCCTTCCTGACATGATTTGATTCAAGTTTCAAAAACTGCTCTGGCCAAAATGAGCTAGTTACGTACACTTCTCTCTGAAGCACGAAACAATGCAGACGAAACATCACAAGATGAGCAAGACTTCGTTCAAGTCAGAAACAAACGCAAGCGAGCCCGAATTTTTCCAAAAACCAACTCTGAAACAATCAGACCAGTTACTATAACGATAAATCCGAGACCAACACAAGTTCACTTTGCCCGTTCAATGAGAAGTAGTTTCCCTCAACTCAAAATTAATTGCATCAGAGAACTTCCCAACAGCAATGACTTCATTATCCAACCCGAAGACCAAAGTTCAAGAGAATGTCTGATGAACGCCTCAAATCTACAACTTGTCTTTCCTAACACTTCTGTTAACGCTCGAAACACCTTTCCAAAAGCCAAAACTAGACCCAGTTTTGTGATCGTAAATGTTTATCACAGCATACAAGAAAAAGAATTGAAGGAAAAACTTCTGAACAACAATGCTATGAATGTTATCAGGGTGCTTCGGATAAAAAGCAGGGCCACCGGAAAACCAACGAAACTGATTCGCGTGATAACAGATTGCTCAAACCATGTAACAGCCGCAATCAAACATGGCGTTAAAATAGGCTGGGTGCTTCGCCGCTGCGATCCAAGCAAAAAACAACATCACATTAAACAATGCTTCAAATGTCAAAAATTTGGTCATTCGGCAAGCGACTGCACAGAGGAATTGAGATATCTACGGTGTGCAGGCAAACACACGGTAAAAATTTGCAATGAATCAAAAAAACAGGCAAAGTGTGCAAACTGTGGTGGCTCACACGCAATTGTGTGTAGAGGCTGTCCAGCATATCAGAACGCCGTGACAGAAGCAAACAAACAGAAACAAGAAACGAAATACTCAAGTGCCATTTCAAGGAAAGATACTCAAAACACTCAGTCATTGACCACTACAAAAATTAGTGTTCTAGTTACTGAAGTTCTCATTAAAATTAGAAACAGTTTCAATACAATGTCCTATAGCGGTATTATCAGCGTCGTCAGCAACAGTGCCTCCAAAGTGTTTAACGAAAGAACAGATGGTCAAGAAGTTCACGATAAAATTGGAAAACAAACCTGATGCAAACATGATTCAGTCATGCAGCCAACAAAACTTTGCAAATGGACAACATTAAAGTTTTACAATCGAACTGTCGTGGCTTAGAAAACAAAATTCATGAATTGTTCTTGTTTCTGAAGAAAGAAAATATTGACATTGTTTGCTTAAATAAAGTCAATAAATGGCAAAACCTTTCGCACACAGAAATTACTTCAATGTAACAGAAGCAAAAGCAAGCAGTTTTCATGGTTCTGTTATCATTGCAAAGAAGGGCATAACGGTCAAAGAGATCAAACAAATAACAACAAAAAAAACAGTAACGGACAGGCATTAGAGATAACTTGTGTGAATTTGGAAACACCAATCATTGGAAACCTCTGGATAATCAATTTTTACAATTCACCCAATCAAGAACTAAATATTAATGAAATTTTTGACATTAACCTCTAGAACTTGTTCATCTGTGGATATTTCAATTCCCCTCACCAAGAGCTCAACTGTACATACAACACCAAAAACGGTGAAAAACTGCTGGAAATAATTGATGACGGAAACCTCAAATTACTGAACAGCGGTTATCCAACCTTTCAATCTATTCAGAATAAGAGCCTAAGCAAGCTTGATTTCTATTTCTGCAGTCTTTCAGTCTTTAAATATTTTGACAATTTTCAAGTATTCGAAGATTTTGGTGGCGACCATTCAGCGACACTTAACTCATTGAAGCTTAAAATTCAAACAGAATTTGAGTTAAAAGCCAAAATCAATTTCCAGAATTTCAGAAAACATGCGAAAGATAATTACAAAAAGGCCAAATTAGTCCGGAGATAATAAATCTAATCAAGCAAAAGAAAAAGATAAGGAGGCAACTAAAAAGTGCAAAGAATGACACTTTCTATCGACTGAGAAAGGAAATCAATTTCTTTCAGAGAGAAATCAGAAGAGCATTCAAACGTTCGGTTGAAAGACAAAATGGAAAAATAATTGAAACAGCGAAACACTCAGGCAAAAAAGGGTTCTGGAAAACAATAAAAACCATCACCTGCAATGAACACAGTCAAGGGGATCACATTTACAATTAACTTTTAAAGAAGAAATCGCTGTAAGTGACCATGAAAAATGTGAAATGTTTAAAAACCTACTGATTGAGCCAATGAAAGAACACCAATACGAAAATGAAGACTTACAGATGCATTTTCTCGAGACAGAGCAAAAGACAAAACATCTATTAGAAGCCGATGCAAATGAAATAACTGAAGACAATTTCTTAAACGTTGAAGAGTTCAATTAAATTTTTGAACATACAAGTAAATCATGTCCCGGGCCAGACAAAATAAGTTATCAACATCAACTACTGAAGGCGCTACCAAAAAAATTAAAGCTTTCATATGCATAATTATTTCCTGCTCAATTAACAATTTTTACGTACCATGCGTTTGGAAAGACTCACAAGTAACAATGCTTCCAAAACCTCAAAAAGACAGGACAAAAGCAGAAAATTACAGACCATTTAGCCTTACCAATTGCATTGCAAAGGCCTGTGAAACTTTTGTTAAAAATCTCATCCTAGACCACTGTGAAGCAAACAAAGTCTTTGTATCACAACAAAGTGCATTTAGAGCAAACAGATGCACAACTGATGATTTCCTTGCTCTGACTCAGCATATAGGAGAAGCATATCAGTGGTCCGAAATGGTGGGACTCGAGCAAAAGACAAAACATCTATTAGAAGCCAATCCAAATGAAATAACTGAAGACAATTTCTTAAACGTTGAAGAGTTCAATAAAATTTTGAAACATACAAGTAAATCATGTCCCGGGCCAGACAAAATAAGCTATCAACTACTGAAGGCGCTACCAAAAAAAATTAAAGCTTTCATATGCATAATTATTTCCTGCTCAATTAACAATTTCCACGTACCATGCGTTTGGAAAGCCTCACAAGTAACAATGCTTCCAAAACCTCAAAAAGACAGGACGAAAGCAGAAAATTACAGACCATTTAGCCTTACCAATTGCATTGCAAAGGTCTGTGAAACCTTTGTTAAAAATCTCTTCCTAGACCACTGTGAAGCAAACAAAGTCTTTGTATCACAACAAAGTGCATACAGAGCAAACAGATGCACAACTGATGATCTCCTTGTTCTGACTTAGCATATAAGAGAAGCATATCAGTGGCCCGAAATGGTGGGACTCGTCTGCCTCGATGTTGAAAAAGCTTTTGATGAAGTCTGGAGATTAGGGTTGATTGACAAACTTAACAAAATCAGTATACAGGAGAAAATCATAAAATGGGTGAGTTCTTTCCTCTCAGAAAGAAACGTTTACGTAAAAATCAAGAAAACCAGAAGCGAGAAAGATCTCATCAACAGCTGGTGTCCTCCAGGGTAGCGTTGTGGCGCCCGTATTGTTGTTGATTTTTGTCTCTGACATTCCAGAAACTCCAGCAGAAATTTCCCAATTCGCAGATGACTTTGCATTATTTTACAGGTCAAAGTCCAGTCAGTCAATACAAAGCAAACTCCAAGGTTCACTCAATATACTCATAAAGTGGTGTGATAGGCTGAAAATCAGAAACCATCAAGTTCCTAGGAATAACCATGAAGCCATACCTAAACTCGAATGAACATTGTAAACACATCACAACCAGAGCAAACAGGCGAATCTTCCAGCTGTGGCGTGTAAGCAACCTCAATGTTGAGCAGGAAAGTTTACTCCTGCTGTGCAAGTCCTGGATCGGGGCTTTATTTCTATTTGCAAACGCTTGCTGGCTCAACCAATCGCAAGCGGTTATCTCTATCATAAAAAAGCGCAAAACAGAGCGCTAAGAATTTGTTTAAGGAAACCTCGATGGCATAGCGTGCAAAAGTTACATGAGGAATCTAACTCGCCTACTATAAGAAACATTCAGATACGACTGGCAAAAGCGCGCACAAAAAAAAACAAAATTGAAGCAATTTTACCCCCCATAGAAAAGAAAAGGCAATGTCCAAAGAACAACTGCAAAAGCACATTGGACCTGCTGATTGTTTAGACTAGCTGATTGATGCTCAGCCCATCTTCGTCCTCTCTTTTTTTCTCTCTCTCTATTTTACTTTCTTATTATTTCTTTCTTTCCCCTCTCAGACAAAACTTACCTTCCTGCCCAACAATAATGTCCGATAACAACTGCAAACGCGGCTAGCCAGAAGTACTCAACGACAAGTAATAGAAATCAGGAATAGCCAGTAAAAACCCTCCACGTTGTTTAAAATGGCTTCGTACACCAGTAACATTGTACAGTTTAGAGCCAAGGTCACAAATTCAAATTCGAACTCACAAACTCTTGAAACTGCTGTTGTAATAAACTTGATTGCTAAGGGTTGTACATGAACTTCTTATGTGTTGCCCTCATTTTCCAAATTCGGCTTGCTTGCCTTTCGGCGTGCTTGACCACCACAAAAAATATCAGAATGAGAGTAACTGAATTGTAAAAACTTGTAATCACATATTACTTTGAGAAAAGTTGAGAATATATTATTTGATATAATCAGTTGAGAAAAGATATAGAATATATTATTTGATATATTTATGAATGAACATAAACTTCAATCGTAAGCAATCGTAATCAGAAGTCAGGCAAATGTAAATGTAGATGATCCAATAGGTGGCCGCCGTATTGGCCGACAGTGCGTTTAGCCGACAACCAGAAAATGAGAAATTTAACCGACAATTTACGTAAAATGAGCAATAAAACTTATTCTCAAGCTGTGATTGGCCAATTTAAAACACTTTTTCGTAAGCGGACAAATATACCGCAGTTATTTCATCAACTAGTGTAACGAAGGTCTATCCGTCGTCGGACTGTATTTTACCGCATCTGGCCATGCCTCGCGGGCCATGGCCATGCCTCAGCGGCCCGTGGGACTTGATATGAATCTATCACAACCGAACTACTGAGACTTTTATGGACCAATTTATGGATCAATGAGACTTTTATGACCAATTATGATAAAACTTTCGGCTAAATTTCTCATTTTTTCCTTGTCGGCTAAACGCCCTGTCGGCCAATTTTCCTAGCACCGATCCAATAATTTCGTTCAAACATAATTTTGAACTGTTGAGATGGCTCTTTTCTGTTATTGCCCACCAGCCTTATATAGCCAGTCTATTTGCACCCCCCAAATATGTTGTTTTTGGTGCTTAGAGATTCTTCATTTTAGTCATAATAAATTGCCGGTACCGGTAGACGAATGGATGAATTTTTGTTTCCGGTTGTCAAAAAATTAGTACCATAGAGCTATTACTGCAAAAGAAAAGCGAAAAAATATTAAAAATTACGATTATTCTTTGTCTGCTTACATTATAAGCAAGGTTTGATTACCGTAAACGTCTTAATTTCAAAACTTGGCTGCACAATTAATTTGTAAATGCCATTTGTAGATAATTGTATATGTTAGTGTATGAAATGGAACCAATATGCGCTATAACATGTATAAGTGGGGGGTGCAAACGGACGTGGGGGGGGCAATAACAGAAAAGAGCCGTTGAGATCATAAAACGACACTATTGGGTCATAACAGTGGCTGATTCTCTTCCCATTGGACGACTAAAAGAATTTCTCATGCTCTCTCATTTCAGTTAGTGCCTTTCACGTGGCATCTCTTGCAACGAGATGCTAATGGATCGAGCCACGTAATGCATTAAATCACATTGTTTGAGGTAGTCGTCTGAACGTTAGAGATGAACCTGCTTCTCTGTACACGGCTAGTAAGGAGATTCGTAAATGGTGACTAAAATTTCAATTTTTTTTTCAAATTCAATTATTATATGCCTTGGTAAGATAATCTTAGTCGACTTTATTAACTCATTGACATGCCATTAGTTATCAGTTTAAAGTCATAATCCAAGTTTGGAATCACAGCAACACTCGGATAAAGACGTTACCATGACGTTATCGAGTTTGTTTTATGTGCAAAAAAAGAAGATTTCTCTCATCTTTGTAGACAGATTAACCCAATCGATGCTTAAGAGCAGTGCAAAACGCACTTTGAGTCCTAAGTCAAGTTTAGCTGATTTCGACAACCCTACAACTAATTTTGGTAAGAAACTGACAACATGTGCGATGAACAATTCACCATTAGCGTTTGGATTTTAAACCAAATTTTAATTGCACTGATTTTGCTTCATAAATTTAATCCCTCATTTTGAACAACACAAACAAGTCATTGATCTTGAGCGACTTAAAAGACCTTGTGAAAAATAGTTCTGTGATCCAAAATACGGTTGTTCGCAATGACCTTTGGAACTCAAGAATAGCATGACATTTGCTGATGATTAAAACTACCGCCAAAAACCTGAGAGTTACTCTTTCCCAAAAACATCTGACAAGAAGTCGCAACCAAATATGAGCAACCAAAAGTCTAGAATATATGTTTCACTACATAAATTGGAGACCTACCTCCGTGATTAGGAAACATAGTCTACCTTCTGAAACGGAATTTTTTTAAAAAGAAACAAAGAGGGTAACATCACCCGATCAAGAAGGCCTGACTTTTTTTTGGTTGCAGACGTCACCAAGAGATGATAGCCCGAGGTCCCAGACGTCACCTCAGAAGTCCCGGTTAGACGTATCCAAAAAAAACTTGAATTTTTTTTGCGACAAAAATCTCAAAAACATGAAAATTGTCCCCCAGCGAGCTTTTGTCGATGCTTTATGAAAGAAATAGCTATGAGAAACCACATGTCAGCATTTAGCAGCAAAAAACACTCAGATTGTACGAAAAAACGATATAGCCTTTTTTGGATCAGAAAAATTCAAAAACATTTTTCTGAATTTGTCGCAAAAAATCAACATAACAGTAAAATTAGTAGTTGAATAGAACACCTCAGTTGGACCTTAAATTGACTTTTTAAAGTCTAGTTGTTTATGTAAAATTTTTGCACAAAAAACGAAAAAGTCGCAAAAGTGCTTTTTTGAGGGTCAAAAATCAAAAAACGTTATTCCAACATTTTAATGGAAAAGTTTTTAATAAATCCAAGAAAACATATTGATTGGGCCCCCTCAGTTTTGCTATAATACAAGTTTTAAAGTTAGTTTACGGACTTTGCTTTTTAGCAAAGAGACAACAAGAATTTGGCAAAAATTGCTTCTTTGACCTTAAAAATTCAAAAAACGTTTTATTGACTTTATGATATAAACTATTAGTAGATCCAAAAAACCTATTGATTCGGCCCCCTCAGTTTGTTATAATACAAGTTTTAAAATTAGTTGATGGACTTTGCTTTTTAGCAAAGAGACGACGAGAATTTGGCAAAAATTGCTTCTTTGACCTTAAAAATTCAAAAAACGTTTTCTTGACTTTATGATATAAACTATTAGTAGATCCAAGAAAACCTATTGATTGGGCCCCCTCAGTTGGCTATAATACAAGCTTCAAAGTTAGTTTATCCATTTTGCATTTCAATAAAGAGGCAACATAAAATTTGCAAAATTTCTTCCTAGACTAAAAAAAAACTCAAAAAGAAAAGTTTTCTTGACGTTTTGATAGATACAATTAGTAGATCTAAGAAAGCCTTTTCATTGAACCCCCTCAGTTTTTTATAATACAAGCTCCAAAATTATTATTTCGATTTTACATTTAGTAAAGAGGCAACATAATATTGGCAAAACTGCTTCTTTCACTCCAAAAAAAAATAAAAACGTTTTCCCAAAGTTTTGGTTAAAACACTTATTAGTCCCAGAAAACTAGTTGATCGCACCCCCTCAGTTTATTTCAAAACAAGCTGATATATAAGTTTTATCACTTTTGCAAATTTTTATTCTTAAGAAAACCAGACAATCACATTTTTGCTTTCAATTTTTGCATACTACTAGCCGCGCGCTTAGTTAATGGGGTAGTATGCACTGTAAACATTTTCAAGAAAAACGAAAAAAGAGAAAAAATTAAGAACTCTCTTTTCTTTAGATCAAAGCAAGACAATCAAAAGCTCGAAATATTTCCCCACTTAAATTTGCTCACACAAATACTTCTTTTGAGTTGGATAACTCAAACGTCTCTTCCTTTTTGTCCGCGGTCTCAGAAGTCGCCGAAAGAAGTCCCTTTGCCCTTTTGTTGGTCTCAGTAGTCACCAGATAGAAGGAGAGAGTTTTTTTGGTGTCAGTAGTTACCATAGTAGATGATCTTCAAAACTTACTGTCAGCAGTTACAGGAGTGGAAAGAATTTTCAAAGTAAAGATTTCAAAAGTTTTGAAAAGAAAACAAGAAGCAAGCAGTTCAACTTAAGAGGAAAGAATTTCAAATGAACTCCAGTACAAATTGAGTTGTCTTGTCTGCTTGTCTGTAGCTCACGTTGCCTATTCGCACCGCAATAAAAACTAAATTTTAAAACTTTTTCAACACAGGGTCTAAGCAGCAGCAATCTCTAAGCATTTTTTACTCCATTTTCAAAAAAAGTGTTAGCCCTTGTAAAAGTTTGTAACAAAAACCATTCAAAAGCCATACACTTATTCTACTAATAAGAAAATTTTGATTTCCCCAAGTTTTAGCAATTATTTGGTCGTGTCTATTGTAATAACGAAACAAGCGCGCGCAAACGGTTATTTTTCTTTTTTTAGAGAAAACTAGCTAGAATTAGCACAAAAACAAAAAAACTAGGATTCTATTTCTCAGAAAAGTTGCGTCGTATTTTAAACAACAAAAATTGGGGCTGATTAGCCTCACAGTGTCATAAACATTGTTTTTCAACTTTGAAATTAGCGTCGCTCCGGTTTTTGAAGCCGTTTTTACCTGTTAGTACGAAAAAGACCAACAAGAGCAAGATGAAAAAGAAGAACAGTCAAAGTTGTCAGTACGCGTTAAGCAAATTCAAAATTGCAGAGCTGAGTTTGAAAAGCGAGCTGGACCTCTTACAAACTGCAATCGATCAGCGAAAGAGTTTCAGATCACTCACCCTGCTCATCAATAAAGCAAAAGCAAATGTTGACGAGCTGAAAACTACACTCGATGCCGTGTTAAAAGAAAGTCCGAACTCCAGCAGCATTTCATCTGTCATGGAACGATATTCAAACCTTCTGTCACGTCAAGAGAAATTTGAACACGAAATTGACAGTTTAGATGACGATGGACTACTCAGCCAATCTTCAACTAGGATACGCGATGATGTCAGTGTAACAACTCATACAACTGCCAGATATCCAACCTCACGGAGATGCTCACCGTCAATGATCGAGATTCCAGAAGTAAGCAACCCAGAACGTTCATCATTTTCCAACAAAACACCACCTTTACCACCGAGACCGGAGAAACCATCACTGTTTTTGTCTGAATGCCACACGACCAAACCAATGTTGTCAAAGTTTTTAAATGGCAACAATGAGAATCCGCTTTCTATGGGAATGAGTAGAGCAAGTTTATTCAGACCAATTAACATCGATAACACATTTGAATCCAAAACAGAAGTAAAAAACTCGGATAAAAATTTTGCGAAACCTGAGACGACCGTCGGAAAAACTCTCGATCGTTTTGCTCTCAGTGATACAACGTTATCTGCTGTTGATAATTTTACAGTCAACCAGCAGCAGCTTAAAGCAGACAATGATTCAGTCCAGCCGCTTAGTTTTGTGAGCACGCAAAATAAATTTCAAAACCATTTTCCTCAGGAAAACTTTAATAATCAATTTCAGTAAAAAAAACATGCTATCTGAATTTTCGCGAGATATCGCCGAGGAACGGTTTCAGACGCAAACGTTTGAACCAAAGAGCACGGGTTGTTCCAAATACCAAGGAACACATAATCCCCGCTTGATGAATCCCAGTTCTGTCAAATATTACAATCAAGAAAACGCACAGAATCTAGATTTTGATCCGCATCAGACAAAACAACCAATTGAACTGAGTAACACAATGACAAACTTTAGTCAGTTCTCAGAAAATTCCTGCCAAAACGCAAACAATGTTCAAACTTCTAACATATTTTCTTTACCATTGCATAATGGACAGGAATTGAAAAACACAGAGATAAAAATTTTACCAGGAAACTTTACTCAATTCCAGCCACAATCACAAGTCAAAACCGTAGGCATTGAGTCTCTCAACCCATTCGGTCTTCAACAAACCGCCTGTTCAAAACAATAACTGAAAGTGTTCCCATTGCTCATCCAATCTCAACGTTTCCCCCACAAGCACAGCCTTCATTAGAGCAAAATCCCGAGTCACAATAACCACATTCACATCAATTTTCCAGCGTATTCCACCCAATATCAAATGAAAGGTTCAGACACCCTTCATTTGAAATCAATTCTTTACCATGGACTTCAACCACAGCTCCATATTGGCAGAATCCAACGAGTAAACACTCAATAAAGTTACCACCTCTTACAATTCAAAACTTTAATGGCAACCCAATGAAGTACCACGAATGAATAAATAACTTTTTTTGCCTCGTACATAACAACACCAGTATTACTGACACACATCGTATCACCTACCTGCAAAATGCAGTTACTGGAAAAGCAAAAGATGTCATCCAAGCGTATTCGTGTGATCCTGCTTATTATAGCACAGCTTTAAACGAACTCATGTCATATTTTGGTGATCCTACAAAAGTGGTGAATGCCTTCATAAATCAATTGGTAAACTGAAAATCAACTAATGACTATAACAAGCAAAACTTTGTAGCCTTTGCTTTGTTCTTGAAACGTTTAGTGCAAGCTTTCCAATACCTGGGATACACAGCAGACCTACAGAGCTCAACACTTATGAAGAAAGCTCAAGAAAAAGTACCGCATAACATCCTCCTCAAATGGACAGAGTTCACCGTTACATCAATCGAAACACCAGCTACTTTAGTTGAATTTCAGAAATGGTTAGAAGTTCAAGCACATGTGTACGATAAGATAAACCGCGAAACATTCCAGCAAAATAACTTTTGTAGAAACAACTTTAATAGCTCTGGAAACATGAACAACAGCGATAGTCACGAAAGAAATTTAAGTACCCAAAGTTCAGGCTTTCCAGCACAGCCGACTAATTGAAATCAGTCAACAACAATAAGCAGTAGCGGTACTCCAAAACCACCTAGCGCTCCACCTTTTCCACCCCTAAACAACGCAAATCAACCAAAGCGTTCTTGCGAAAAATGTCGAGGAAATCATATAATAGCTACCTGTCCCGGTTACCAAAAATGCAGCGCAAGCCAGCGATTTGACATTGTAAGCAAGAGCAATCTTTGCTCGAACTGTTTGAGCAATAAACACAAGAAGCAAAACTGCCCATCAACAAAACGCTGCCAAATATGCAGCGGATACCACCACACAACACTGCCTGACCCTGGTAAAATTATCAAGCATCGATCAGCTGCTTTTGCTACGAGCAATTCCACCGGTACAAGTTTTACCAACCAAGCAAATCAGCTTGTCAAACAGCAATGTGAACCAGGAAGTAGCAACAACGCAAGCGCCTCATCCAAATCACAAAAGAGCCGCTACGGACAGTCTTTTGCAAACAAAAATCAGAATCAATTTCAGCGCGCTAATTTGAACAATGCCAACCAAAGTTTTAGCGTGAATCATCTACAGTCTACACCAAAAGAATGGTTCGAACAACTTCAACTTATCCCAGTATCTTTTCTAAACGGCAAGAATGCTTTCGATACGTACGCTCTGATCGATCCAGGAAGCCAATTTAGTTTCATACTTGACAAAATCACAGAGTTCCTTGCTCTTCCATGCTCTTCCATCAATTTTCCAGCGTATTACACCCAATATCAAATGAAAGGTTCAGACACCCTTCATTTGAAATCAATTCTTTACCATGGACTTCAAACACAGCTCCATATTGGCAGAATCCAACGAGTAAACACTCAATAAAGTTACCACCTCTTACAATTCAAAACTTTAATGGCAACCCAATGAAGTACCACGAATGAATAAATAACTTTTTTTGCCTCGTACATAACAACACCAGTATTACTGACACACATCGTATCACCTACCTGCAAAATGCAGTTACTGGAAAAGCAAAAGATGTCATCCAAGCGTATTCGTGTGATCCTGCTTATTATAGCACAGCTTTAAACGAACTCATGTCATATTTTGGTGATCCTACAAAAGTGGTGAATGCCTTCATAAATCAATTGGTAAACTGAAAATCAACTAATGACTATACCAAGCAAAACTTTGTAGCCTTCGCTTTGTTCTTGAAACGTTTAGTGCAAGCTTTCCAATACCTGGGATACACAGCAGACCTACAGAGCTCAACACTTATGAAGAAAGCTAAAGAAAAAGTACCGCATAACATCCTCCTCAAATGGACAGAGTTCACCGTTACATCAATCGAAACACCAGCTACTTTAGTTGAACTTCAGAAATGGTTAGAAGTTCAAGCACATGTGTACGATAAGATAAACCGCGAAACATTCCAGCAAAATAAATTTTGTAGAAACAACTTTAATAGCTCTGGAAACATGAACAACAGCGATAGTCACGAAAGAAATTTAAGTACCCAAAGTTCAGGCTTTCCAGCACAGCCGACTAATTGAAATCAGTCAACAACAATAAGCAGTAGCGGTACTCCAAAACCACCTAGCGCTCCACCTTTTCCACCCCTAAACAACGCAAATCAACCAAAGCGTTCTTGCGAAAAATGTCGAGGAAACCATATAATAGCTACCTGTCCCGATTACCAAAAATGCAGCCCAAGCCAGCGATTTGACATTGTAAGCAAGAGCAATCTTTGCTCGAACTGTTTGAGCAATAAACACAAGAAGCAAAACTGCCCATCAACAAAACGCTGCCAAATATGCAGCGGATACCACCACACAACACTGCCTGACCCTGGTAAAATTATCAAGCATCGATCAGCTGCTTTTGCTACGAGCAATTCCACCGGTACAAGTTTTACCAGCAAGCAAATCAGCTTGTCAAACAGCAATGTGAACCAGGAAGTAGCAACAACGCAAGCGCCTCATCCAAATCACAAAAGAGCCGCTACGGACAGTCTTTTGCAAACAAAAATCAGAATCAATTTCAGCGCGCTAATTTGAACAATGCCAACCAAAATTTTAGCGTGAATCATCTACAGTCTACACCAAAAGAATGGTTCGAACAACTTCGACTTATCCCAGTATCTTTTCTAAACGGCAAGAATGCTTTCGATACGTACGCTCTGATCGATCCAGGAAGCCAATTTAGTTTCATACTTGACAAAATCACAGAGTTCCTTGCTCTTCCATGCTCTTCCATCAATTTTCCAGCGTATTACACCCAATATCAAATGAAAGGTTCAGACACCCTTCATTTGAAATCAATTCTTTACCATGGACTTCAAACACAGCTCCATATTGGCAGAATCCAACGAGTAAGCACTCAATAAAGTTACCACCTCTTACAATTCAAAACTTTAATGGAAACCCAATGAAGTACCACGAATGAATAAATAACTTTTTTTGCCTCGTACATAACAACAACAGTATTACTGACACACATCGTATCACCTACCTGCAAAATGCAGTTACTGGAAAAGCAAAAGATGTCATCCAAACGTATTCGTGTGATCCTGCTTATTATAGCACAGCTTTAAACGAACTCATGTCATATTTTGGTGATCCTACAATAGTGGTGAATGCCTTCATAAATCAATTGGAAAACTGGAAATCAACTAATGACTATAACAAGCAAAACTTTGTAGCCTTTGCTTTGTTCTTGAAACGTTTAGTGCAAGCTTTCCAATACCTGGGATACACAGCAGACCTACAGAGCTCAACACTTATGAAGAAAGCTAAAGAAAAAGTCCCGCATAACATCCTCCTCAAATGGACAGAGTTCACCGTTACATCAATCGAAACACCAGCTACTTTAGTTGAATTTCAGAAATGGTTAGAAGTTCAAGCACATGTGTACGATAAGATAAACCGCGAAACATTCCAGCAGAATAACTTTCGTAGAAACAACTTTAATAGCTCTGGAAACATGAACAACAGCGATAGTCACGAAAGAAATTTAAGTACCCAAAGTTCAGGATTTCCAGCACAGCCGACTAATCGAAATCAGTCAACAACAATAAGCAGTAGCGGTACTCCAAAACCACCTAGCGCTCCACCTTTTCCACCCCTAAACAACGCAAATCAACCAAAGCGTTCTTGCGAAAAATGTCGAGGAAACCATATAATAGTGACCTGTCCCGATTACCAAAAATGCAGCCCAAGCCAGCGATTTGACATTGTAAGCAAGAGCAATCTTTGCTCGAACTGTTTGAGCAATAAACACAAGAAGCAAAACTGCCCATCAACAAAACGCTGCCAAATATGCAGCGGATACCACCACACAACACTGCATGACCCTGGTAAAATTATCAAGCATCCATCAGCTGCTTTTGCTACGAGCAATTCCACCGGTACAAGTTTTACCAACCAAGCAAATCAGCTTGTCAAACAGCAATGTGAACCAGGAAGTAACAACAACGCAAGCGCCTCATCCAAATCACAAAAGAGCCGCTACGGACAGTCTTTTGCAAACAAAAATCAGAATCAATTTCAGCGCGCTAATTTGAACAATGCCAACCAAAGTTTTAGCGTGAATCATCTACAGTCTACACCAAAAGAATGGTTCGAACAACTTCAACTTAACCCAGTATCTTTTCTAAACGGCAAGAAAGCTTTCGATACGTACGCTCTGATCGATCCAGGAAGCCAATTTAGTTTCATACTTGACAAAATCACAGAGTTCCTTGCTCTTCCATGCGAAGATCATGAAGCCACTACGCTTCAGTATCTTAACACAGAGCATGATATGCCACTTTCAAAAACTTCTGAACAAGTGACAGTTGCACCCTACGAAAATTTGGATCAAAAGTTTCAAATTACAACCACTTATAGCACTCCCTGTTTAAATGTAGCACCAGCTAATACATTTGAACTCAACCAGCTTTGCGATGCATTCAAAGAACTGCGTCACATTCACTTCCCAGAAATAGCCGAAGGCAAAATTGGTGCCCTTTTGGGAATAAACACTTTTGCTTTCACACACCCAGTTGAAGTCATCCCGGCAACTAAAAACCAGCCATTCGGCGTAAAGACGAGGCTTGGATGGACCCTAGCTGGAGAGTATGAAAGAGTGCAAAAGCAACCCAAACAACGATCTCACCAGCAGAAACAGTACGTGTACCACGTATCACGAAGAAGCTCCGACGATCAGCCTCTCGATGAATTGCTTGAGCAATTCTGGAAAATTGAAGCCGAAGGAACTCAACCGAAGCGTGAATCTACAAATCCCGTTGACAAGGAAGCCCTTGATATATTGAACAAGACAATCAGCTACAATGGTGAGAGGTACGAAATTGGACTGCCTTGGAAAAAACCATTGAGAATTGAAAATAATTATTTTGCAGCTCTCAGCCAGCGGAAAAGTCATCAGAAGCGACTCAGTAATGACCTCCAATTGAAAGAGTTGTATGAGCAAACTCTCACTGCAGATCTTCAAAAATTTTATATCAAGCCAGTTGAAAGGCAGCAGTCAGAGTCCGAGAAATTTTGGTATTTGCCTCATCACCCGGTGGTTAATCCAAACAAGCCCGGAAAAGTGCTCAGAGTAGCAAATGCGGCGGCCAAGTTTAGAGGACAGTTGTTGAACTCCAATTTGATCACAGGACCAGATTTGCTGAACAACTTGGTAGGAATTCTTCTGAGATTTCGTGAAAACCCAGTTGCCATTCTCTCTGATATCGAAGGCATGTTCATGCAGATCGCAATAAGGCATGAGGACCAACCTGCATTACGCTTTCTCTGGCCCCATGAAGAGATGATTAACCAATACCAGTTCACCAGATTAATTTTTGGAGCAACCTGCTCCCCATTTTGTGCAATTTTCGTTCTGAACCGTTGCGCAGAAGATAATGCAATTGAATTTCCAAAAGCAGTTAATGCAATAAAGAACCATTTTTATATGGATGACTATATCCATTCTTTGTTGTCTATAGAAGAAGCAATTGAAACCATTAACCAGACTAAAGATAGCCTTCATAAAGTAGAACTTCATTCCAACCTACAAAAAGTGCTCGATAGTTACTTTGCAATGCTTGATATCGAAATCCCCAGATGGTTGAACTCCTCAACGAATCAGGAAAATAATCACCAGCTCCATGTCTTTGTTGACACCTCAACCGTTGCATTGTCAGCAGTTGCTTACATTCGCACCCAGAAACAGGACGAAATCTTTCAAACATCTTTTCTGCTTGGAAAATGCAAAGTTGCACCAATAAAACAAATTAGAGTGCCAAAATTAGAACTCGAAGCAGCTGTTTTAGGTACACGCCTCCGCACATTGATAAAAACCGAAATGACATTAAATTTGAAAAAGTTTACTTGTGGACTGATAGTCGTGTTGTCTTAGATTGGATCAGTTCAACTAAGAAACAAAACGTTTTCGTCTCAAATCGACCCGAAGAAATTAAGAAAACAACTAAAACTGATGCGTGGAATCATGTCCCAACTAATTTTGATCCAGCCGACCATGGAACGCGTGGCCTTGAGCCATCAGAAATCCCCCCGAAATGGCTTACAGCACCACAATTTTTGCAAAACACTGAAAGTTCTTGGAAAGATTTGAAAAAAATTTCAACCGTAGGTGCCGTAACAAGAAATACAAAAACACCAATCAAACCTGTTCTAGACCCAAACCGCTTTTCAACATGGAATAAGCTAATTTTAACCCTCGCAACTGTCTTCAGTTTAATTTACAGAGCTAAGAAGAATCGTTCCGACAAAAGCCAATACACAAAAGATGATGTTTGTTTATCTCAAAATTTTCTTCTGAAGTTGTCTCAAAAAAATGCTTTTTCTTCAACAATCAACGCATTAAAAAGAACAAAAAAATTAGACGCCAAGAGCAAATTGAGAAACTTAAATCCAATAATTGACCAAAACGGACCCCTATGATCTAGTGGCCGTCTCCTATTTGCTCCAACAGAATTGGAGATCGAAAAATGTCCAATAATCTTGGACGCAAAGGAAAAGATTGCGAGACTATACCTTGAACATGCGCACCGAATTTGTGCTCCTCAAGCAACTGAACTGGTCAAAGCATTCGTACAACAACGCTACTACGTCATTGGGCTTCGAAAAACACTACTTTCTATAAAATACCGATGTTTTCTGTGTCGCCGTTTTGACACTCAAAGTATACAACCAAGAATGGCCCCGCTTCCTGCTTTCCGCTTCCCCACAGAAGAAACCAAATTTCCGTTTGCCAACACAGGACTAGACTTTTTTGGCCCGTTTTATATTGAGGACAAACAAAGCAAAATCGAGAAACATTATGGACTTATTTTTACATGCCTCGTTACGCGAGCAGTCCATCTCAATGCATATCGACACCTTCCTCAATGCATATCGACGATTCACCTGCCGAAGATGCCAACCTATTTTATTGTACAGCGATAACGGAAAAACATTTGTTGGCGCCTCCGAAGAGCTGAAGAAGTCGGTTAAGGCTTTAGACAAAGACAAGATTTATAAAGCCCTAGCTGCAGTCAAAACCACATGGAAATTTAATCCACCATACGGCCCTCATTTCGGTGGCGTGTGAGAGCGATTGATTCAGAGCGCCAAAAGGACACTCTTAATCATTCTAGGATCTAAGCGTCTCTCCTTCGACATCTTTGAGACATTAATGGTAGAAGTTGAAGCAATCCTGAATTCCAGACCCTTGACAAACGTTGCTGATCAGCCTGAAAACGAAGAAGCACTCACTCCTTACCATTTCCTCATTCAACGCCCTTACAGTTCCTTGCCACCCGGAAACTTTGGAGACCAACAGCCAGCTAGTTTCAAGAACTGCAAGCACGTGCAGCAGTTGATGAACCACGTGTGGCGGCGTTTGATTACGGAGTACCTGCCGTCATTACTCAAGAGACGTAAATGGACAGACAACAACCAGCCTCCTCTGAAATTAGGAGATGTTGTGTGGGTACTCAAGGACTTGACGCCGAGAGGAATCTGGCCCCTTGGAAGAGTTGTGGAAACATCCCCTGGACGAGACGGTGAAGTACGAGTTGCCAAAGTAAAAACGGCTTACGGCTCGTTCGTGCGTCCTGTCGCCGGCCTCGCACGGGTTTTTCCCCCGTAGTTTTTTAATTCAAGTTTTTCGCTTCGGTTTTATGCAACATGAGCTACATCCACCCCCTTTGATGTTATTGCCCTTACAGTATTTTCATTCCAATTATATAGGTTCAAGGATATCGGATCAAACGACAATCAAGATGATCTCCAACCCCTGCCCTCCTTCTTGGAGCATGTTCCCAATGACTTTGGGAACTCAAGAAAAGCATGACATTTGCTGATTATTAAAACTACCGCCAAAAACCTGAGAGTTACTCTTTCCCAAAAACATCTGACAAGAAGTCGCAACCAAATATGAGCAACCAAAAGTCTAGAATATATGTTTCACTACAACGGTCAAATTGCTTAATTAAGTGCAACAAACCAGATTATTGTATGAATAATTATTTATCTTAATTGATCAAGCAGAATTGAGGCTGATAGAAGTTTAAGCAGTGAATTTTCAACACTGAAAAGTCAGAGACCAACAACTTACTATTCATTAATCATAAGTGTTACCTGTTGTACGTTTATGTAGTGAAATGCAGCACAATGTAAATGTGGCACATTTTGCCATCTATAACCTTGGCCCCGATATTCAAAAAGAGTACACTTGTTCTAATAGAACTTGTTCTAAAACTAATTGTCAATTTTTTAGCCGGTTATTATTACGTAGATTCAAATGGATAGATCTGCTCTGCTCCACGCGCAAGACTGTAGATCTCCATTAAATCAATTTTGAACCTGAAAAAGGAACTTTACAAGTTAAATAAAATGTTTTCATAGGAACAGCCAAACATTATCTTACAAACAGTGACAATTTACGGATTTGAATTTGTTATATTGTTGGTACAACAAAGAAATAATGAATCAATGCTAAAATTTCTCTGAAATGATTTACTAACTTGTTTCCTTTTCACCAATTTCCGACAGATGTTGAATCGTTCTTGTTTTCGACCGGTCGTTTTAAAAGATAAACATCAGAATTTTTTCATTATACAGTTTTTAAAATCAACTAATTAAAGTAATAAAATCGGTCATTTCATAAAATGGGATGCAAAATATTACATTGTACCGGTTTTATTTTTTGTATTTTCGATATTACTGAAAACAATTTTGGGTTAAATTTTATTCTCACCGAAGATGACAAATTTTTTTTTTGATAAATCAGAGACTGTGACGTTCTCCATTAATCATGACCTGAGCAGCCTTTATATTATCCAGTAAGTTTTACTTTTCTACTAATGTTACTCTTTATGTTTCACTACTACGAACTAGAGCCCCAACAAAACAGAACTTGAACTAGATCAAGACAATTTCCAGACGTGGTTTATTTTGTCAAAAAATAGTGAGTAATGTTGTCACCATAGTCCACATTTTGTGTTTTTTGGAAAACGAATTTCTTTTAATTTTTATCTATTCGACGTTGATTTTGCTGAAGCGGCACGAAAAAATCTTCAAAGATAGTTGTAGTTGCCACCCAAGTCCGGTAATCAATTTTTGGATAATTAAATAATTGTTTCTATATTAGTTGTGAAAAATTTCCAAGTAAAACAAACTACGAATAATTTTTTAATCAAAATTGATAACTGCAACTTTATAAGTGTGTCTGTTGTACCCCTTTCCCTAAATAAAGAAGGTTCTCTTGTAAATCGAGGCTTCTGTTAGAGTTTGAGTTTTCAAAGATGAGGGAGAAATATGAATTAATTACCGAACAATTTTCAAACAGCGAGATTTTCTAGAAATTAATTTTTACTGGTCTCATTTCATACAGAGGTATTTTGCAGAAATTAGAAGTTACTAATCACTTTTCCGGGTTTTTCCGATTTTAATAAAACAATTGGTAATTCTTCAACAAATAAATTTCAACATATTTTAGCCTGTACTAATATATTTTACCAACTTTACAAGTTTCTCCTTTTGAGTCGGCTCTGAAAAACTTTAAATTTGTGGTAGCATTTCTATCTAATCATTACAAATGAATTTTAAAGTAATTTAAAATTATATAAAAACTATAATTTATAATGGAGAGCTTGCTTGTTCAGCTGTTTTCATATGGTTGTTCTCTCAAATAAATTTGTGATATCACAATCAAATGTACAATGTACAAAAATTTATTACACAACTAAGCAGTTTGCACAACTATGCACTATGTAGTTTGAGTATTTCCCTGCTTTCAGCTGACTTTGTTGTTTTCAAAGAGTATTTGAGGTCGGACTATTAGTTAACTGAACGAACATTAATTAGTTTCATTATATGAGGTTTCTAAGGGACGTAGCGTATAGAATCTATATACCGCAAACTGCTGAATAGCGTAGTTTTAAAGTGTGGAGTCCGGTGGACAAATTTGTCGCTAAAATCCTCAAAAGGCCCCACTCTGCCGTTTTGTGGAGTTTGGTGCCAAAGATTGAAGCAATTTTAAAACAATTACTTCGTAACCATATTTCATTTTTGAGGCATTGTTGTTTCAATATTTATTTTGCGGAAAACGATGGGTGACATGGACTGAAGTGTCCGTCCCAATTTGGTAGGAGCACTATTCTGTAATGTTTGGCAAATGCATCTGAAAATAGTTTATCAATTTAACGGGTTTCTCTGATTTGAGCCATTTTGAACTAGCAGTTCAATTTTTTTTTAAGTATAGAGGGAAATCGCAGGTCTTAATTTTACGTTACTCTGCATCGAAACGGGGAAGGCGCTTGATTAATCTAAAATAACCATCGCAGAATCTATTTTTGTCCTCTGTTTTGCAGAGTGTTTTTGTATGGTAATGTTGAACCCGGTACCTTACTAGCTTCATTTGCTCACAGGACCCGACTATTTGTTTTCCTCCGGGCGACAATCCAGTAGCACGAACAATCAGACAACATGGAAACTACCAACAACAGGTCCAGAAACAACTTTTCCTCTCACTCTTTCCCAAGTACCCTCGCGCAGTTTTCCTGGATCTGGGTGCCAACATTGGGGTGTATTCGATTTCTGCTGCAATTCTCGGAAGAAAGGTTATCGCTTTTGAACCTTTGGAAGTTAATGTGAAAACAATTTCTCATTCTCTTGCAATCAACAAGTTACTCTATCTTGTTACATTATATCCCTTCACCTTTATGGATGAACAAAAATGTGGATATTTGCAAACAAAACCCGCGGGCAAAAATTTGGCAAGCTTGAAAAGTTTCAGAGATGCCAATTGTTCCCTTAACGATTTTGACGTTCAAACTACAACGCTAGACAGATTTTTGCCAACTTTCCGGAGTTTCAAATTTGCTCAAGCGATTGTTAGAATGGATTTAGAAGACTTCGAACCGCTAGCAATTGTCGGAGGTCAGAGATTTCTAGAAGAAGTTGATATTCCTTTCATAATCATGGAATTTGGGAGCAAGGTCAAAACCTTGCGGTTGAGGAAGCCGAAAGCTTCGGATAAAAAGAAACAAAATTTTATCAAAATAATGATTACGTTTTTGAAGAGGCAATTTGTTCCCACGGCTTTTGAAGGATTCGACTTGGATATTTCCAGGCCCAAAAATTGGCCACCAATTGTAGTCTGGCGGAAAAAATAATAAAGTTTGTGGTCAAAACCAATCAACTGTAAATTGAAAGTTGTAATATATTTGTAAATACTCTTTGTCTGGTGATAATTGTCACATAAATGTTTCAATTTTGAAAATTCAAAAACTATAAAAAAAATTGCATTCATATCAATTCATTCAATTACTTCTTTTGCAAGTTTTTGTGAAGATCTCACAAATAAAAATGAAATTGATTAAAATCTAACTTGATTCAGATTTCCGATCCAAATATTACGGCTGGAAACAGTTGATACTGGAAAAACAAACTACTAACTTGAAACCTCATTTAGTTTTCAAATCTAAATAAAAAATTATTCAATGGACGCATTATGGTCCCTACAATTTTAATCTCAAAATTAGCCCTTGTTTATTAAATTTAAAATACGGCCAACTTTTTCCATCACAGTACAATTGACAAAAGACTTAAATTTTTCCTTGAAAAAACAGATTTTAATAATTGGTCAGTATAATTAAGAAATTCCACGGGCTCTGAATTCTCTTTCAGAAATGTTTTCCTTGTATTTCCTGGTTACAAAACTTGTAAGAACCGCCCTTCATATCATAAGTATAAATCTCCAAAAAAGTTTCTGTGAATCGAATAATTGGAGACTAGTGAGCTGAAAGGCTCTAAGAGAACCCAATGGATGCTACCTGTTTATCCCTTTTCTGAGGACGAAGAGTGATGCACATGTTAAAGATATCAACTTGCGACATTTCATTTACTATAGTTGAATCACTTTCAAAATAATTAATCTATAATTTCATCTACTTTCATCTATAATTTGACTTATTGCAAATTCCAAATCAATATTGCTATCTATAGTATCTTCCACGGGAATCACTTTTTGCTGGTCTCAAGAGGACTTCACTAGTCTGCATCAACACTGCTTGTGAAAATCATGTCCATCGAAGTTCCATAGAATTCCGGATCCGATTCTTTTTCTTTTCAATCAATCTCCTCCTGAAGTTGATCAAAAGTTGTTATTATCAGCGTTCTATCCTCGTCTACAATTCCTTTTAGAGGAAATTTAAACCTTTTTCATTTATTTGAAAAAAGAAACAAATACAATTGGATAGAAGGCTATATACATATATAGCAAAAATGCTTCAAAGGGCAAAACTGGGTCCAAAGGTTTTCATCAGGAAAACAAAAGGGCTGATTGTCTGCAAAAATAATTTTCATGTTTTTATGCAAAAAATATTATCTATTTGGTTCACACAAATTACCTACCTAATCTCCAAAATGGCATTTAGCGTGATGGCATGAGAAGGCCATTATAGTATGTGGGTCTAAATACAAGCACTGATTGGAGGGGGGTGTAGGTCTTGAAAGTTATATTCTTTTCGCAATCAAAAATTAGAAGCACTTTTGCAAGTAAAATGTTTTCGACTGATCTCGCAAAAGAGTTTTAAAATGGTTACATGCAAAACATAGTATAATAATTAAGATCTGCAATCAGGCTGACATTCAAACTTTTCGCGATGCGTCATTCAATGTTTGTATTAGTCTACATATTATTTTATATTTATTTTTATGTCGTCGTGGAAAACAACACTGCTTGGCAACGAATATGACATAACTTTGTACTTAAGGAGTTCCAAGAGTTACACGTGAAAAGGATGAAGAGTTCTATCTATTGGAAGGTTTTAAACATGCCTCAGTAATTTTGACAATTTTCCGACATGACTTCATTGCAGTCATTTTTCATATTTAATCGCATATTTTAGGTACGCACAACCAACGTTTCCAAAAAATGACGTGTATAAACTCCTTTAGATTATCTCTACAAAAGATTGATAATAAAACAACGGTGATGTGGAGTGGTTCAAATGGAAAAAAAGATTCCTTAGCGAAATCGATTTTACTTTACGTTAACCAGTAGTATGCAAAAACTACGCCATGCAGATTTCACGAATACAAGAGCTGTTGACTGAAATGAGAGCGTTGTCTCTTAACTTTAAGATTCAGTTTCATCAACGGAGTACTAAAGGACTCATTGGTTAAAAATTATAAACTGAGCCTCATTTAAATCATATTCCTCAATCGCCAACTGATTAGAACATACTATTTCCAGTGTTCTGTAATTTTAGGTTTTGAACAACCAATTGCTTCTTTTTGGTCCTCTATTTGGTCTTTTGAACTGCAATGCCTTTTCAACAGTTTTTCAACTCAATAAAAGGCGAACTCAAAATGTATAACCTTTGCTTACCAAAAACCTAAAATTTTTGATCTCGGTGTTTGAATTTTTAAAAGGATGTAAACATAACAGACTACTGTTGAAAGGTTTTCTCCAAACAAATTGGCGGGCGGGGGGATTAATTACAAAATCCATGAGCAGGGCGGAATGAGTCACAGGTTTCCTTCCATCTGGTCTTTCATTCGAGCTAATTTTAAATTACAAGCTTTCTATTTTTTAATATCCAGACAACTAAAATCAATCTTTTTGCTGCCATCTTCGACCAATTCTGCATCTGCATTAAAACTGTTGCAACTTATGTCTCAAACTACTACTATACTCCTACTAAACTGCAGAAAAGAGAAGACAACAATTTTCTGAAATTAAATTATCCATAAAATGGAGAAAACTGATGATTTATAATTTACACGAAGCATAATTGATAGTTTATTTTATTGACTTCACGCTTGCATGTTGCAGAGAGAACCAACCCACTTCATGGCATAATAAAGCATCTCTCCAAATATAACACTCAATTTCCAAACAACTTTACATTCGAAGGAGGGAATTTAACGATCTCAACTGAAACGAATGAGGGTGTTATTATTATTGTACAAATTGACTTTACATGCTGGATAAATAAGATTGGTTATTACTTTAGTAATGCCAAATTACGACCTGGTTTATTGTTCGGACATTAACAAACTGCTTTTTATTGGGTTTGGAGTTAACGTTTCGTAAAATAGTAGGAAACATTTATCAAATTTGGATCAAGCAGCAACATTTAGTTTTATTACAAAAGTAAATGAAAACAATATTCTCAACAGAAAAGCTCTATGCTAACACTAATATCATTATTCAAATCACCTTTCGGGACCGGATTTAAATAAAATAGCCAAAGTTGCAAGCAAATATTCTTCCAGACTGTTTTCGAGTAAAGAACAATTAACATTGGTGCGCTAAAAGCAAATGGCAATAAACACTTCTTGCTTACGAAATAGTATTTTTTCAAGTGTTTTTTTTGAGATTTTAAAGAAGTAATAAAGCACTTTTCAAAACTGTTTATTGCCATTTTTGTGTAACAGTTTTTAACCTATATACACGTAAAGTTCTCGGTTCAGTTCGAATTCAAGTTTGAGTATTTTGTTCATTAACACTAGCTCTGAACAATTGGAAACTGTTCCCATTTTTTGCATTTCCATAACAGGGAATTGATTCAGGTCGAATTTATTGAATCTTTTCGGTGGGTTTTGACGAGATAATTTGGGAGAATGCATTTCTGACAGCGGGGGGCATTTTGTCTAGGGCTGCCTGTAGTTTGGGTTCTACATTTGCGTAGGCGTCACTCATCGTCTGTTTAGTTTTCTTAGCTATTTGTCCCACCATTGAGTCCACGAAGTGCTAAAACAATTTTATGATTGTACATGATTTATTTTTAAACTTTTATACTTTTCATTAAAACATGCTTTATTAATAGGTGCGATATGATAACCCAAATCCACTTAACAGAGAGATAGCGGTATGTTTTTATTTGCCAAAACGATGCACCGACAATAACTTGCCGTAATGCACGTTTAATGTTTGGATGAGCATCAATTTCAATAATTTTTTAAAACTAATTTTGCCTCAAGAATTTTTGAAAAAGAATGAAAATACCAACATTTAAAAGCTCAGTTATATCAAAACTAACACACTAAAATACACTTGCAGCAGATGATAAATGTAAAAACATTTTTTTGTAAACCTGTCAACTATAGTTTTTGAAGTTTTTTTTCGATTTTACTTTCTCATTAAAAATACTTTCGAACCAATCAACATCATTGTTTTAAAGTGATGAAGCCACGCATTTTTTGCAAATTTCTTTCCAAACAACTTCAAAATAGTGAAATCTGAAAGTATATTGAAACTAGGAAGCAATACTTGGTCTAATTCATGAGAAAGCGGCTAAAAACTTCTGGGTAATTTTGTCCAGAATTGAATTGTTTACAAGAAATGAGCAGTTATTTACGACGCAAGTGAGATTAACAAAAGTGGGTATTAAAAACTACCCTCCACACAAATCAAAATTGCGTACAATAAAACAGTTATTTCTGCTCTGGCTGTTCTAGACTCATAAATCGCGACTAACCAGACTGGTATTTTTCGGCATGAATGGTTTTTACAACAGAATACTTCACTTTTCTCCTGAATTTACACAAAATGTCTTGTTTCATTACAGGGGAAACCCTATCTACAGATAAAGGTAGAACAATTCAAGCGTAAATTCTCTTAGCTCTTTATTGACATAACAGAATTCAGTTTTTATACCAATTTATGCTATGTTGTCGATATTCATTATCAAACAAATATGGGTTTGGTTTATACTTTAAAGGTTCCCGAATTCGCTATGTCTAAGTTCTTAATCCAAATTTATGTAGTGCCAAGATAAACTCAGACAATTAGACCACTTAAACTGCAATATTTCAGTCCCGAAAACTCTTGAAAATGATCGCGAGCAGTTTTCGCACCATTAAAGAAAAAGATTAATACCATTACCTGCAAACAGTTTTCATAGAGGCAATTCTCGACATTTACTTTAACAAAGTGAGAAACTCCTAATCAGTGAAAAAAAGATCCTACCTTTTGCTACAACACAAGTCTAGTTCAAAAGGCCTAAAGTGGCGAACTTTGTGGTAGAGTATTGCTGATGCTGGCCTTGTTTAAGTTAAACCCCTCCTCGCAATAATATTTTTTTTAAAAAAAAAATAGAAATTTTCGAAGAATTACCTTCGGTTATTTATCAAATTTCATTGATAGACAGCAGTAAATGAAAAAGGATTTAAAGAGGCAGAAAATAGCCACGCTCGCTTTCCATAGCCCCAATTGAAACAACGAAAGAAAAGAAAATAACTGACGATATCTTTTGAAAAAAGAACAAAAGAATACTCAAACGTTCCTGAAATTTTGATTTGAATTGATAGCAAGGCTTGATCATGCTAAAAAAATGAAAAGATCAAGGCCTGATCATGGAAGGCGGAAAAAAGTAGACACCTATAAGCATTTCATCTTATAACAAACAAGGTGTATCGGTAATGTGAGTTCGCACCTAATGTTAAGAAAAACGGTCAACCTCATTTTTGAATTAATTGTCTACCAATCGAAGAACAGATAAAAAAATTTTCAAAAATTCATATATTGGGCAAAAATTATTGGTGTATCCCGTTAAAAATCGCTTCATGCTGGAACAATTAAACACATTGAATAATGCCACATCAGAATTCTTTTTTTTAAACAATTAAATTGAAAATATAACCCAGGGGTTAAATATTACAAGTTTAAAATTATATTAACAAAATCAGTACAATGTTAAAAATCAAAATTAGTGGTTCCGTTTTCTAAAGGTAAAAATAACTTTTGAAGCCACCAACGTTGCTTTCCAACGGTAAAGTTTGAATTGTTGGAGCAGATGCTGTTTTAACATGCGTTTAAACTTTGATTTTGATCTGATAGTCCGGACATCACGCGAAAGTTTATTCCACTTTTGGATGCTTCTTTTTTGTATTGATCGACTGCACGACCTTGAGAGAATTAGCTGTTCAGTTCTGTTGTTTTTTCTTACTGAGACATTACCACTTAGACAAAAACTCTCAGTGCCGTGTGTTTTCAATAATGAAATATAATGCCCGCCATAAAAGAGGCTAGACATACATAAAATCAAACAAAAACAACAAGCATTGATTACGATTGAAACTCAATGTCTGTTCTTTAACAGAAAAACTTAATAACAAAGTAAAAAGAGCATGTAATAAAAACAGAGGAGAAAAAATAGACTTGTATTTCACTAGAGAAGATAGGAAACTATACTTATTATAACTGACATGACAAAGAAAAACATGTTAAAGTTAAAAAATATATACTTTTTGAACACAATTAACTTCAAAGTCACAAAAACCATGGGCTCTAAACTAAAATCATCAATAAATGGATTCTTATACATCCATAGGAGTCCATTGAGAACTTTCATCTTTCATGATCAGGAATGTCATATAACTACAGAAATAGGAAATAAAGGAAAAAGTTAAAAAAATTGAGAAACGCTGTCGAAACCTTTAAGACCGTCATCCATTCAATGCGAACATTGAAAAAACATTTGCTTCTCCTTTCAATGCACTGAAAATTACAAGCGACTACTAATTATTGTGATGATCAGCAAAGAAAAAAATAGTCAACAATTGGAAAATATCAAAAATCAAAAACTCGTATCAGAGCTCAAAAAATCATCATTTAGGTTTCAAAGCGGCAATGCAGTCTATATTGTAAATTAGTTAAAGAGAGATGTGATCTCTCAGTGCTGAGACTATGCTACAAGGTAACAGAAACAAAAAGTGGCAAATCTCAAAGAACACTTAATTCTTTCAAAAGAAATTTTGTAAAACCGTAAGTCATGACAACTAAAAGCTTTCAACTAATACATAAAAAATTAAAAAAAAAATGAAGAAACAATACAACGCTTTCAGTTGATACCTAATGGTTTTTTTTCTAAAACAAATCAAATTACCTTTTCGTCAATACTCGGAACAATTATTTGTTTTGAGTGACGAGCAGGAAAAGCAAAAATACTTTTTCGTTTGATTGTGGAACTTCACAATTCAAAAATTGTTCGGATTGTAATGGGACACTGTCTGTTTTTAAATCAGCTTTCTGTTTTTCTTTAGTTTAATTATTAATACTAATCATTTCTCAGGATTAACTGAGGAGAGTTAAAAAAAAATGAGGAGCCAAAAATAATACTTGGTAAAAATGCACTGATAAAAAGTCTGCACAAGTTGATACTTAGAAACATACAGAGAAAATGAAAAGGAAAGAAGAAAAGTACAGAGAAGGCAAAAAATCAATCGAATCGAAAGACAAACTAAACCACTTAAGCAATTAAGTTCAACTAAAACAAATCCACGTGAGTCAAAAAATTACAAAAACTGCTAAAAAAAACCTCCAACAGGGCAAAATTGCAATTAAAAGTTTAATATTTGCTTCGAAAGTTCAAAAATGATTCGAAACGTTTTATTTCTAGCTTAGATAACTGAGACGAATGACATTGAATGAAAAAATTTAAATTGTAATAAAATAGGAGCACAATAATAGCCTGCTGAGAAGATAGGGCGGCTATTAATAATTAAAAAAAACGATACATTAACTGAGCACAAAACCATTAGGTTTTCATGCTGCTTTTTTTTACTGAGGGACATTTTAGGTATAAACTGTTGTCGTAAGTTGATTTCCGATACCATTCAATTAGAAAGATGCTCAGATGGCCTCGATTCGTCCACTTGCATCCACCATTTAGAGTTACTTTGAAAGAGCGGTAAGTCATTTATGACAACAACAATTTAAATATGGAACTTACGTCAACGATTGTAAAAACATAGCCGGAAAATTGCCTCCGTTGACCCTTTTGTCAACGAGTTCTTATTTGATGTGTAAATTCTGCAGATTCAGTTACATTCTAAAATTACACTTAGTTCAGCTTCCAGCTTCTTAATTAAAGGCTATTAAACATTATACTAATGCCAGCTAGCAATGACTTTAATGAACTTTGATAACCTAAGCCTTATGACTTAATGACTGGGCTTTATATATTTATCTCGTTTTTAATTTCGCTCTTTTGACTTTGACCGTATTCACTACGTTACGTAACACAATACGTGAACAAAATTAAACTCCATTCAGTTGAAACAGTGAGTGAAGTAAGTCAGAATTCAAGCGTGAAAAGCGTGACTTATGTAAAACAAAGAACATGATCAAAAGGTAAAGTGAAATTAAAAACAGCAGGACAATTCCTGACCAACAGTTCAAAGAATTTTCATTGACTGAACAAAAAACTATACATAGAATCTACAATTACTCCATTGGGAAAACCCTATAGAAAACAATCCCAATCAGGGATCAAACAGATCTTTAAACAAAGACAGTGCCCCAATACAATTCAAGTTCTTTGATTTGAAAAAAACCAAGAACACCGCAATATAGCTCCGCTCAGCTTACAGCTTCGCAGCTATAAAAACTTTTGGAAACTATATTGGAAATCAAAAAGCTATACACCGCAAAAAGCTACAATAGTAACATATGCAATCAACATTCGAAAAAAGCTGAAAAAAATCCTACCTTATGCTACAACACAAGTCTAGTTCAAAAGGCCTAAAGTGGCGAACTTTGTGGTAGAGTATTGCTGATGCTGGCCTTGTTTAAGTTAAACCCCTCCTCGCAATAATAATTTTTAAAAAAATAGAAATTTTCGAAGAATTACCTTCTGTTATTTATCAAATTTCATTGATAGACAGCAGTAAATGAAAAAGGATTTAAAGAGGCAGAAAATAGCCACGCTCGCTTTCCATAGCCCCAATTGAAACAACGAAAGAAAAGAAAATAACTGACGATATCTTTTGAAAAAAGAACAAAAGAATACTCAAACGTTCCTGAAATTTTGATTTTAATTGATAGCAAGGCTTGATCACGCTAAAAAAATGAAAAGATCAAGGCCTGATCATGGAAGGCGGAAAAAAGTAGACACCTATTAGCATTTCATCTTATAACAAACAAGGTGTATCGGTAATGTGAGTTCGCACCTAATGTTAAGAAAACCGGTCAACCTCATTTTTGAATTAATTGTCTACCAATCGATGAACAGATAAAAAACTTTCAAAAATTCATATATTTGGCAAAAATTATTGGTCTATCCCGTTGTTAAAAACCGCTTCATGCTGGAACAATTAAACACATTGAATAATGCCACATCAGAATTCAGATAATGCCCGCCATAAAAGAGGCTAGACATACATAAAATCAAACAAAAACAACAAGCATTGATTACGATTGAAACTCAATGTCTGTTCTTTAACAAAAAAAGCTTAATAACAAAGTAAAAATAGCATGTAATAAAAAAATAGGAGAACAAATAGACTTGCATTTCACTAGAGAAGATAGGAAACTATACTTATTATAACTGACAAAGAAAAACATGTTAATGTTAAAAAATATATACTTTTTCGAAAACAATTAACTTCAAAGTCACAAAAACCATGGGCTCTAAACTAAAACCATCAATAAATGGATTTTTATACATCCATAGGAGTCCATTGAGAACTTTCATCTTTCATGATCAGGAATGTCATATAACTACAGAAATAGGAAATAAAGGAAAAAGTTAAAAAAATTGAGAAACGCTGTCGAAACCTTTAAGACCGTCATCCATTCAATGCGAACATTGAAAAAACATTTGCTTCTCCTTTCAATGCACTGAAAATTACAAGCGACTACTAATTATTGTGATGATCAGCAAAGAAAAAAATAGTCAACAATTGGAAAATATCAAAAATCAAAAACTCGTATCAGAGCTCAAAAAATCATCATTTAGGTTTCAAAGCGGCAATGCAGTCTATATTGTAAATTAGTTAAAGAGAGATGTGATCTCTCAGTGCTGAGACTATGCTACAAGGTAACAGAAACAAAAAGTGGCAAATCTCAAAGAACACTTAATTCTTTCAAAAGAAATTTTGTAAAACCGTAAGTCATGACAACTAAAAGCTTTCAACTAATACATAAAAAATAAAAAAAAAATGAAGAAACAATACAACGCTTTCAGTTGATACCTAATGGTTTTTTTTCTAAAACAAATCAAATTACCTTTTCGTCAATACTCGGAACAATTATTTGTTTTGAGTGACGAGCAGGAAAAGCAAAAATACTTTTTCGTTTGATTGTGGAACTTCACAATTCAAAAATTGTTCGGATTGTAATGGGACACTGTCTGTTTTTAAATCAGCTTTCTGTTTTTCTTTAGTTTAATTATTAATACTAATCATTTCTCAAGATTAACTGAGGAGAGTTAAAAAAAAATGAGGAGCCAAAAATAATACTTGGAAAAAATGCAGTGATAAAATTTCTGCACAAGTTGAGACTTAGAAACATACAGAGAAAATGAAAAGGAAAAAAGAAAAGTACAGAGAAGGCAGAAAATCAATCGAATCGAAAGACAAACTAAACCACTTAGACAACTAAGTTCAACTAAAACAACTCCACGTGAGTCAAGAAAAAAATTACAAAAACTGCTAAAAAAACCTCCAACAGGGCAAAATTGCAATTAAAAGTTTAATATTTGCTTCGAAAGTTCAAAAATGATTCGAAACGTACTATTTCTAGCTTAGATAACTGAGACGAATGACATTGAATGAAAAAATTTAAATTGCAATAAAATAGGAGCACAATAATAGCCTGCTGAGAAGATAGGGCGGCTATTAATAATTAAAAAAAAACGATACATTAACTGAGCACAAAGCCATTAGGTTTTCATGCTGCTTTTTTGTTGACTGAGGGACATTTTAGGTATAAACTGTTGTCGTAAGTTAATTTCCGATACCATTCAATTAGAAAGATGCTCAGATGGCCTCGATTCGTCCACTTGCATCCACCATTTAGAGTTATTTTGAAAGAGCGGTAAGTCATATATGACCACAACAATTTAAATATGGAAACTTACGTCAACGATTGTAAAAACATAGCCGGAAAATTGCCTCCGTTGACCCGTTCGTCAACGAGTTATTTGATGTGTAAATTCTGCAGATTCAGTTAAATTCTAAAATTACACTTAGTTCAGCTTCCAGCTTCTTAATTAAAGGCTATTAAGCATTATACTAATGCCAGCTAGCAATGACTTTAATGAACTTTGATAACCTAAGCCTTATGACTTAAAGACTGGGCTTTATATATTTATCTCGTTTTAAATTTCGCTCTTTTGACTTTGACCGTATTCACTACGTTACGTAACACAATACGTGAACAAAATTAAACTCCATTCAGTTGAAACAGTGAGTGAAGTAAGTCAGAATTCAAGCGTGAAAAGCGTGACTTATGTAAAACAAAGAACGTGATCAAAAGGTAAAGTGAAATGAAAAACAGCAGGACAATTCCTGACCTACAGTTCAAAGAATTTTCATTGACTAAACAAAAAACTATACATAGAATGTACAATTACTCCATTGGGAAAACCCTATAGAAAACAATCCCAATCAGGGATCAAACAGATCTTTAAACAAAGACAGTGCCCCAATACAATTCAAGTTCTTTGATTTGAAAAAAACCAAGAACACCGCAATATAGCTCCGCTCAGCTTACAGCTTCGCAGCTATAAAAACTCTTTTGGAAACTATATTAAAAATCAAAAAGCTATACACCGCAAAAAGCTACAATAGTAACATACGCAATCAACATTCGAAAAAAGCTGAAAAAAAATCCTACCTTATGCTACAACACAAGTCTAGTTCAAAAGGCCTAAAGTGGCAAACTTTGTGCTAGAGTATTGCTGATGCTGGCCTTGTTTAAGTTAAACCCCTCCTAGCAATTATATTTTTTTTAAAAAAATGAAATTTTCGAAGAATTACCTTCTGTTATTTATCAAATTTCATTGATAGACAGCAGTAAATGAAAAAGGATTTAAAGAGGCAGAAAATAGCCACACTCGCTTTCCATAGCCCCAATTGAAACAACGAAAGAAAACAAAATAACTGACGATATCTTTTGAAAAAAGAACAAAAGAATACTCAAACGTTCGTGAAATTTTGATTTGAATTGATAGCAAGGCTTGATCATGCTAAAAAAATGAAAAGATCAAGGCCTGATCATGGAAGGCGGAAAAAAGTAGACACCTATAAGCATTTCATCTTATAACAAACAAGGTGTATCGGTAATGTGAGTTCGCACCTAATGTTGAGAAACCCGGTCAACCTCATTTTTGAATTAATTGTCTACCAATAGAAGAACAGATAAAAACTTTCAAAAATTCATATATTAGGCAAAAATTATTGGTATATCCCGTTGTTAAAAATCGCTTCATGCTGGAACAATTAAACACATTGAATAATGCCACATCAGAATTCAGATAATGCCCGCCATAAAAGAGGCTAGACATACATAAAATTAAACAAAAACAACAAGCATTGATTACAATTGAAACTCAATTTCTGTTCTTTAACAAAAAACTTAATAACAAAGTAAAAATAGCATGTAATAAAAACAGAGGAGAACAAACAGACTTGCATTTTACTAGAGAAGATAGGAAGCTATACTTATTATAACTGACAAAGAAAAACATGTTAATGTTAAAAAATATATACTTTATGAAAACAATTAACTTCAAAGTCACAAAAACCATGGGCTCTAAACTTAAATCATCAATAAATGGATTCTTATACATCCATAGGAGTCCATTGAGAACTTTCATCTTTCATGATCAGGAATGTCATATAACTACAGAAATAGGAAATAAAGGAAAAAGTTAAAAAAATTGAGAAACGCTGTCGAAACCTTTAAGACCGTCATCCATTCAATACGAACATTGAAAAAACATTTGCTTCTCCTTTCAATGCACTGAAAATTATAAGCGACTACTAATTATTGTGATGATCAGCAAAGATACAAAAAAATAGTCAACAATTGGAAAATATCAAAAATCAAAAACTCGTATCAGAGCTCAAAAAATCATCATTTAGGTTTCAAAGCGGCAATGCGGACTATATTGTAAATCAGTTAAAGAGAGATGTGATCTCTCAGTGCTGAGACTATGCTACAAGGTAACAGAAACAAAAAGTGGCAAATCTCAAAGAACACTTAATTCTTTCGAAAGAAATTTTGTAAAACCGTAAGTCATGACAACAAAAAGCTTTCAACTAATAAATAATAAATAAATAAAAATGAAGAAACAATATAATGCTTTCAGTTGATACCTAACGGTTTTTTTCTAAAACAAATCAAATTACCTTTTCGTCAATACTCGGAACAATTTGTTTTGAGTGACGAGCAGGAATAGCAAAAATACTTTTTCGTTTTATTGTGGAACTTCACAATTCAAAAATTGTTCGGATTGTAATGGGACACTGTCTGTTTTTAAATGAGCTTTCTGTTTTTCTTTAGTTTAATTATTAATACTAATCATTTCTCAAGATTAACTGAGGAGAGTTAAAAAAAAAATGAGGAGCCAAAAATAATACTTGGAAAAAATGCAGTGATAAAATTTCTGCACAAGTTGAGACTAAGAAACATACAGAGAAAATGAAAAGGAAAAAAGAAAAGTACAGAGAAGGCAAAAAATCAATCTAATCGAAAGACAAACTAAACCACTTAGACAACTAAGTTCAACTAAAACAACTCCACGTGAGTCAAGAAAAAAATTACAAAAACTGCTAAAAAAACCTCCAACAGGGCGAAAATGCAATTAAAAGTTTAATATTTGCTTCTAAAGTTCAAAATGATTCGAAACGTACTATTTCTAGCTTAGATAACTGAGACGAATGACATTGAATGAAAAAATTTAAATTGTAATAAAAAAGGAGCACAATAATAGCCTGCTGAGAAGATAGGGCGGCTATTAATAATTAAAAAAAAACGATACATTAACTGAGCACAAAGCCATTAGGTTTTCATGCTGCTTTTTTGTTGACTGAGGGACATTTTACGTATAAACTGTTGTCGTAAGTTAATTTCCGATACTATTCAATTAGAGAGATGCTCAGATGGCCTCGATTCGTCCACTTGCATCCACCATTTAGAGTTATTTTGAAAGAGCGGTAAGTCATTTATGACCACAACAATTTAAATATGGAACTTACGTCAACGATTGTAAAAACATAGCCGGAAAATTGCCTCCGTTGACCCCTTTGTCAAAGAATTCTTATTTGATGTGTAAATTCTGCAGATTCAGTTAAATTCTAAAATTACACTTAGTTCAGCTTCCAGCTTCTTAATTAAAGGCTATTAAGCATTATACTAATGCCAGCTAGCAATGACTTTAATGAACTTTGATAACCTAAGCCTTATGACTGAATGACTGGGCTTTATATATTTATCTCGTTTTTAATTTTGCTCTTTTGACTTTGACCGTATTCACTACGTTACGTAACACAATACGTAAACAAAATTAAACTCCATTCAGTTGAAACAGTGAGTGAAGTAAGTCAGAATTCAAGCGTGAAAAGCGTGACTTATGTAAAACAAAGAACGTGATCAAAAGGTAAAGTGAAATTAAAAACAGCAGGACAATTCCTGACCTACAGTTCAAAGAATTTTCATTGACTAAACAAAAAACTATACATAGATTGTACAATTACTCCATTGGGAAAGCCCTACAGAAAACAATCCCAATCAGGGATCAAACAGATCTTTAAAACATAGCTGGCAGATTGCCAAAAAATAGCCGCAATAGATTCGTAGATCGGCAGTCTAAAAAAACAGTAAAAAAGACAGACCAAAAAAATTTGTCTTTTCATTGAAGGCTGATCTGGTATATTTTGATTAAAAATCTGTATAAGTTATTGCTGCCTCTATTAGCTGATCTCAAATAACCTTTATTTAGAGTGACACACACCCATTTGACCTTATCTCTTTGAATTAAAGTAAATAAAAGTCAATTTCAAAGTGAGGAAGTCATTTTTGAGAGTGAGGTAAGTCAAGTGTGACCAAAGATTTAATCACGCGAATGAACAAAAAAACTCGCTCCACTAAGAGCGAAAAATGACGTCACGCATGCAATTCAGTTGAAATTGCATGAACGAATGAACAAAAAGTGGCTGTGACGTCATATGGTCGTAACAAAAATCATGACGACGAAATAAAAAAAACCAAGAGAAGGCCAATAATAGCCCCAGCTATCGCTGTGCGGTTATTAAAAAAGACAGCGCCCCAATACAATTCAAGTTCTTTGATTTGTAAAAAAAAACCAAGAACACCGCAATATAGCTCCGCTCAGCTTACAGCTTCGCAGCTATAAAAACTCTTCGTGCAAACTATATTGGAAATCAAAAACCTATACACCGCAAAAAGCTACAATAGTAACATACGCAATCAACATTCGAAAAAAGCGTTTTGGAAACAAATTGTGACCAAAATCCCATCAAATTAAAAAAATCGATATTACTATATTTGAAAATCTTCTGAGGGAAAAATACAGACCAATAACACTACGTATTAGCAAAAGCGATAGCTCAGGGTCGATTTTTTTTATTATGATTGAACATATAAAATTTGATGTTTGGATGATAACGTATTTAAGTTCGCACCTGGTTCTTCTCGTAGAGGACGGGAACGGTGAAGAATCCGACCCAAGCTGAAACAGGAAACCAGTGAGTTAATCAATCAGACACCAAATCAATGATAGCTAATTTTAAAATAGCAATAAGTGCATTAAAACTGCAGCAAGATGTTTCAGCTAAAATATTACAGCTTATTATAGTTTATTACAAAATAATATATAAAGAGACAGACATTCCTTTCTGTTAAAAAGCAGAACGGTACTAAAAGTTGCTTGAGATATGAGAAGGAATGATTTTAATAGTTAGTTAGTTAGTTAACTGGTTATAATGTTTTGTACTCACTTAGCATAACGAGGCTAAGGGCGTTGAAGCATGCTCCAATGTAAGTCAACAACCACATCATCACTCCAAACTAAACAAAAGACACAAGGATTACATTTTTACCCATAAAAATTCCCCGTTTATTATCGGTCAAATAATGGCTATATCTCTGAATGCAATGAATGTACAGTACACTGTTACCTGACCGCAACCATTTAGAAAATCTCTTAATTCAAAACATAGCCGGCAGATTGCCAGAAAACAGCCGCCGTTGACGCGCTAGACGCACATCGGGATTGCAACAGAAGAAAAAAGAAGAGATAGAAGAACGTGTCTTCTCAGGTCGTAAAGTTAGTGTTGAAACAAACGACATACGATGAGGCCAATATTAGCTGCTTAACTATCATCAAAAAAATTTTTAATAAAAAATGTGAACACAAAACAACTGCTACACAAAATTTAAGAACGTACAAACAATGTAAACAAAAATTTTTAAATCATTATTGTCATCAAAGGAAAAACTTCCACGATTGTAAAATTACAAATTGAAAACTCCGTAAAAATCGTTTAAGAATCTCCAAATGTATTCGAGGTCTACAAAAACTCAACATTGAAAACTAGTGCCACAAATGAAACTGCGACATTCCCTACTGTTTTAATATTTATCCCGATTTTCTCTAAACAAGTCAGCCCTAATTGCTTAAATTGATTAATATAACAAAATGCAAATGACTAGCTCCTCAAATTTCCCAGGTGTCAACTACATAAAATCTAAGCATCTTTTCCATTTGTGGCCTCCAGCTTAGTGGGTCTTTAGTGCGTCTTTGTAACCCCCAGAAGCACGTGCCATAGTTTTATATAACGATTTGATTTAATTATACGTGCTCTGTAACTGGGGGCGCACATAGTACTGGGGGGGGGGGGGGGGGGGTAAAAACGGAAAGGATCCAAATCTAGATCACTAGAGGTTCAAAGTCAGCTATAAGCTTCAAAAAACAAAAATCATCAACAATTGAAAAAGACCAGAAATCGCATTTAAATGCACGATTTCGTTCGAACCAATACATTTAATATGAATATGACTGAACTAGCTCGTAAAAAAGATTACGCGCTCTCAAAAAAAACACTAATTCCAATTTTTTGTGTCATAGAAGACAGCTCGGTTGAAAACTATTATTCATTTATGAAGAAAACCAGACCCAACAGATTGACGGCAAGCAGCCACGGAATAGACCATTGAGAAACTTAGTTAAAAAGACTACTCGACCCACAGACAGAAAATGTTCCACTCAAAAATATTTATTTCAAATTCTATCCTTATTTTCAACTTTTAATTGAGTAACAAATAACGTCACGCACACAAATTCAACCGCAGAAGGGTAAGATCAGTAACAAAAGTTGCTCCTCGACTTCGTGGCGCATCATGAAATGGTGACACAAAAGGAACGAATAACGCCACGAAAGAGATCAATATAGCCTCACTATCGCTTCGCGGCAATCAAAAAGAAAAGAAGGAAGAAGTACTACAAACATTATTACAAATCACACGGTTGATGCACCAATAATATTTGAATGAGCAGATATGATCATAATGCGCAATTTCAACGAAATCAAATTCATTCTCACAGAAAACGAAAACTTCTTGAGTCGCAAAAAAAACAATTTCAAAAATTTTAAATGCGCATAAAATGAATTTACGCATACCCAGAAAGTTCGGTTCACTGTACACTAACTAAAAAAGCCCCGCGACATAATAATTTTGGGATTGTTCCAGTCAGCTCCGGTAAATTGGGAGGGACGAATTTTTGAAACATAACTGACTAACGTCGGGCGAATTGCTCTCAAACGACCGGCGAGCGGTTGGCTTCGGTAGTACCCAGCTGGGGCTTGGGAATGCTAGCATTAGGGGGTGATCGGGGTGTGTGGTGCGGCGGGGGGGGGGGGCAAACGTGGCGGGGGGGGGGGGGGCAAATGATAGGGGTAGGGTTGCAAAAGCTAAATGCGAGGGGGGTTCAAATCGACAGGTAGAGGAGGTTGGACAATGGGAGTATTGAGAGGGGGGGGGGGGTGTAAGATTAAGAACCGCCCTTCGCATGAGGAGGCATTGAAATTGCCTCCTCAAAACAGTTTCGGTGAATCGCATCCTGTTTATCCCGTTTTTGAGGTCGAAAAGTCAAATGGGTCAAACGAGAAATCGGTCGAGCAAAAAATCGCATAAAAAAGACCAAAAGACTAATATAATTACTACAAACTTCGTGTGAGAGCAATCAATAAAGTCTATCATGACCAAAATAATTGCTTCAATTTTTTTTTCGAGAGAAACACAAGTTCGGTTAAGTACAGCTTGATGATCAGAATGAGAGAAGTCGTGAAGCGAGTGAGTGAGTGTACCTTAGCAGAGTCGAGTACGTTCTCGATGAGGATGATGGCCCTGGCCCTAATGACGAATCGGTTGAAAGGGTCACACAGTGGTTCCAACACACTCGCCAGTCGAGAAGGCTTCACTGTCAAGTCCAGCTCCAACAGGGCCCTGAAACAATAATAAGCCAGCCATTCATCAGTTCAGTTCTTTCCCGCCATTTATGAACTTCAGTTGATCAGGCGTTGTTAAATAGCACCTGAGCGTTTTGAAGAATGCGGTATAATTTGAATTCTCACTAATTGAGGGGGGGGGGGGCGGATTCTTAACAATCCCACATTGAAATTGTTCCGCTGAAACACTTCCATAGTTCTCAGTCACAAATTGCAGAAACCAAGTTGTCAAAATCAACAAAAATTAATTTTTAACCATCAGAGACAATCGCAAATATACGAAAATATACAAATCATGGCTGCCGTTATAATACACAGTCCTAGAATTCAAAAAACTTTTTGTGAGAAATTGATTAAAAAAATCACTGCAAACGTATATACGAATAGCAAACCATCGCATGAATTATTGACAGTCTTTCTACCTAGCATCAAACTCCTCAACAATAATGCCCTCTAAATTTAAGAAGTGATCTCAAAAATGAGTTGCGGGTCTGTGAAGTAGACTAGAATTACTTAGATCACGTGAAACCTAAATCCATAAAACGACAGGAACCAATAAATTAAACGGAACTAAGTCAACTCACAAATTTACAGAGCCAAATATTAATGGTAGCCTTTTATGGCTGGGCTGGCTATTGACGACAATTCAAGTGTTCTCGGAGAACTGACTAATACAGTAAAACCAAAACAGCCGACAGATTTCCAAAACAGCTGTGAAATAGACTAAAGTGGTGTAGCATTTAGAGAGAAAAAGATACACAATTGGAATGTAAATGCTAATTAAAAAACATGAATATCAGATTTCTCATTTTATTTAATTTTTATTATATGAGTTGTTTGTTGACTTCGAAAGCGCTTAGAGTAACCTCAGGTAACCTCATTAGTTTAACGTTGTCTAGAGAGAAGTAAGTCATTTATGATCTAAAAACTCATCTCGCAATTTGACTGAAAATTCACTTCAAATCGGTTTAAATAATGACGTCACCCAAGCCAAAAAAGTAAATAGCGGCATGAAAAGATTTATTATTCTCGCTTATTTACGTGAACAACACTGAACAAGAATTTTACTAATCATTCCCTTTTAAGAGCCCCTTGGATGGCCCGCTAAAGCTTTTCATCTAATACGAATTTCAACCACAAAATTGCTATTTCTATTCTTAGCAAAGGAAGTCTATCAGTGCAGTGAACATGTTTGATGCGACAATCTGGAGCAGAAATTGTTTTCGGATTACATTAGACCTAAAAAGATAGTATCTTTTAGTAACTATTTCTTTTTTCAAGAAATGGTAGTATCTTTTAGTAACCATAATCAAAATAGGCCATATCGTTGATTCAGATTGACAAAAGAGTCAAATAGCTATTAATATACTTTTCAATGAAATTTAATTTTCTTTAAAATTGGAGCTAAGTTATGCACTCAGTCTGATAAAAAGTTATTTCACCACCCACTGAAGAAAAATCCACCACAAGCGAACAGGCTCGTGAATGAAAAGCGATTTCATAAAAAACAGGCCTAATAATTAATGCCCACCAAATTTCGAGAGATTAGGGAAATATTAAGAGAAATTCATAACAAATCGCTGATAGAAATTTCTTATTAATCTCCTTTATGAGTCAAGAGTTTTTCGGACACAATAGAAACTGCAAAAAGTAATAAACAATATACCAAGTCTCAAAATACCAAGTCAAAATCAATTTAGTCTAGCTGGCCTCACGCAGTCAACTGTGACAGATGCATGGTCAAAAATTCAATTCCTAGGGCAAAATCTATCGATACTTTTCCCATAATTTGACCTTCTTTTCCGTTTCTTTCACTCTTTTTAGCAAGGCTATTTTTAGTGTCTTTTTCTGAGCGCATTTATTTGAAATACGATGGAAAATGTTCCTTAATTCTGTGCTACTTACTTTCGTTCACTATAAGGCGCCAAAAATTGTGCGCCTTTCATTCAATTCAACTTGTGATTGGTCGGAATTTTCATTAAAAACGTGAACACGTGATCAGTTCAGGTCACGAGTTTTTCATTTTTTAGCAAAAGAGCCGAAAAACTAACAAGCAGAACAAATAAAATAGAACACAAAACCACTTCTGCTAGAACTTGGAAACATCGTGCGCGAAAACAACGACCTATTTACGATTAATGTCAAATATTGATAATTTTGAATATTTTCTGCAATTAAAACTTAAGTTTAAAGTTTAACTCTTAACTTCAAGGTCTGAGGCAAAACAAAACGGCTCTAAACTACCCTTCTAAAATTTGTTTAATTTGCGCGTTAGACTAAAAAATTCTTTTTAGTCCAAATGAACAGTCTGAAATTCGTCCAATCAAGAAGGTCACGTGACAAAGAGGGAAAAAGGCACCATGCCTTCGATTCACGCATCATGCTATTGTGCGTATACATTACACCCCAACCATACTTCCATATTTTGGTGTGGAAAACTCGAGGAATACAAGCGGCGGCTATGTATTATTCAAACGCTTTTCCATACAATTTCACCAAAGTATGAACGACGCGCTTTCAGCATTACTCTAGCGTGCAAAATATTTATTTTCTATGTTGTACAATCGAGCACAAAAAGAGAAAAAAACTTAGAACGATCATTAAAACGGTGCAAAAATGAAAAGAAAAGAATAGAGTGCTACAATCAATCTACACAAAAGATAATCCAGCATTAAAGAGGAATTCTGTCTGAGCTATGATGGACCTGGCTGAATAGTTAGTGGATTGGTTATTAATTATTAACCAACGAATATTGGGGAAAAAGGAAAAAAGAACAAAACTTGAATGGAATCCTGTGGGGGAATGAAATACCGCACTTGAATTACTAGGGAAAACTTTGAACGGAAATTGCACAGGTATAATTAAGGAAATTCAACAGCGGTTCCAAATTCAGGTTTTACTTCAGGCAAAGTTCGATAGCAGGAGTAATACGCAAAAAGAACGTAAACTGAGAAATAGCTAGCACTCTTAAAATTCTCTAAGGACATGAAAGTACCATTGCTATTGTTTCAATTCGAAATTGCACGACTGAGCATTCCCATATACTTAAAAATTGTAAAATTGTTAAACATAGCTGGCAAATTGCCAGAAAACAGCCGCAAAAGCTTCATAGATCTTTAGTCTCAAAAAGAAGGTAAAAAGACACACTAAGGGCTCAGTCATTACGAAAGTCATTAAGGGCTGAGATGTTAAATTTTGATAAAGAATATGTATAGCTTATTGCTGTTTCTAATAGCTGCTCTTAAATAACCTTCAATTAGAGTGAAAAGCACTCATTTGACCTTATCTCTTTGAATTAAAGCACAGAAAAGTCATTTTCAGAGTGAGGAAGTCATTTTTAAGAGTGAGGTAAGTCACGTGTGACCAAACATTTAATCACGCAAATACACAAAAAACTAGCTCCACTAAGAGCGAAAAATGACGTCATACACTCAACTCAGTTGAAATTGCATGAAAGAATGAACAAAAAGCAGATTTGAAGTGGTTATGACGTCAGATGGTCGTAACAAAAATCTTGACGACGAAATAAATAAAAAACCAAGAGAAGGGCAATAATGGCCTCAGCTATCGCTTCGCGGCTATTAAAAAAGTTATGACGGGTTGAACCTACTTTCTTCTAAAACAAAGCTGGCAGATGGCTAGAAAATTGTCTCGATTGCTTTGTAGATCTGAATTTCCAAAAAGATGCTACTAAGGTAAGGTGCTACTAATAGCTAAGGTAGAAAAACCAGACCAAAAAGAAGATATTTCTATTCTTTTTTAATAATTGCTGAGACGTTAAATTTTGAATTGGAATCTGTATAACTTATAGCTGCTTCTATCAGCTGTTCTCAAACAAACAAACAAACACAGTAACCTTTACCTCCTTGCATTAAAGTAAGAAAAGTCATTTTGATAGCGAGGAAGTCATTAATGAAGGCAATAACATAGCAGGACAAGTCCCGAAAAACAATCCACAAAGAATTGAATGACAAAGAAATTGAAAGAAAGAAATAGTATCAAAAGTTGAGAAACTAAAATATTCAAATAAACTATGGAAAAAACTATCATTGCTAAAACCCTTAAAAGCTTTCACTTTGAAGGCCAAATTTAATCATTTCAATTATACCCATTAAAACACGTACGAGCCTTGAAAGGGGTCTAGTTGCCACTATAGATCTAGCAAACATTTAGAATAAAGATAAGAATATGACAAACGTTAAAAAATGAAATTTTCCAACAATTTTTAGTCTTCGCAACATTAATACGTCCAAACCCAAAATTTTGTCTCTCGAATCTGTCCAGTAGCCCAATTGCAAGGCCCAAAAAAGTTTCATTGGCCCCTAAAGATCGATACTCAGAAAATCTTCAGAAAATTTGAATACAGCCACAAATTTTAATGAAAAAAACTTCACAGGCGCAAAAAGATCAATAGAAAAATTTTGGTAATCAAAATGCTGAAAGCCATCCTAATCTGTCCAGTAACCCATAAAGGCCTAAAAAATATTTCATTGGCCCATCAATATAACCAGAAAATGACAAAAATGTTTGAAAACAGTAGCAAATTTGAAATTTTGCTAATATGGCGATGGTAAAATCTTCACAACCAATTTATTGTCTGCAGAATCTATTCAGCAACCTAATTTCAAGCCCATAGGCCAATAAAGATCGGAAGATTTAAAAATTTTCAGATGATTTGAAAAACTAATTTTACTAAGAAATTGCAAAAATTTGTAATGTTAAAATGTTGAATGCTATTCCATTGTCCCTAGCAACTATGCATTAACATATTGTCAAACCCTTAAGGAGATTACCTGGCTCCCAGCGCTAACAAAAACTGACAAACATTTGCAAAAATTGAGAATAATTGAAAGTTTTATGAAGAAATTGCGAAACTTCGTGAAATCAAAATTGTGAAAACCCTTCCAATGCGGCTGGAAACTATGCAGTAACCTATTGTCTAACCTTAGAGGAAGTTCCCTAGACCTAAGGGCTGGAAAAACGAAAAAAAAACTCGAAAAACTTTACAAAAGTTAGTATAATTTTGCGTGTTAATGTTTGAAGTGCCAAAAGATATAGCTAAAAATGGTCATAAAAAGCAATTATGTCAAGCAAAAGACCTTTAACAACTTTTACAAACGATAAATTAAGACTGGTCAATAAAAAAACTCGAAAAATGACGGGGAAAAAACTACACCGTTTTGGGCTCAAAAAAGGACTTCGAGCTCCACGAACACCAGCTAAGAGCTTCCAATAAAACTGATGCCCATTGAGCTTTACCTGTTTATGCTGTTTTGAAAGCTCAAAGTCATGGAGCAGGGTGTGAAAACATCTTACAAAAAAAAGACAGAGCACCAATACAATCCATTTCTTGGATTGTAAAAAACTCTCTCCATTGCGAGGAGGGAAAACTGACGTCACGCACACAATTTAGTCGAAATTGCGTTAATGAAAGAAAAAGGACATTTGAAATGATCGTGACATCATATGGTCAAAACAAAAATCTTGCAATAAAAAACAGAACATGTCCTGAATAACAATTCACAGAACTAAACAAACTGAAAACAACTCCATCAGCCTCCTTTGAAGAACAACCTCTGGAAAAAAAAACAAATCCTATATCAAAACGTCCACAAAAATAAGCAGATGGGGGCAGGAGTAGGCTTGAGAGGGATGGTCGAGAGGAAACCCCAAATCGCCAGGTGGACGTGGTTGGACTGGGGAGAGTTAGGGGGTGAATGCTTGCGTGCAGGGGGACTAGGGGGGTTACTACAGGGAGAGGTCGAAATTAAGATTAAGAACCTCCCTTCACGCCATAATTATCTCCTCAAAACAGTTTCGGTGAATCGCATACTTAGAGAGGAATAAGCCATTAATGCCCGCCCCAATTTACCTATTTATCACGTTTTTGAGCCCCAAAGGCTTAAAGGGTCAGACGGAAAATCGGGAAGACCACAGGACTAATATAATTGCTACAAATTTCGTTTGAGAGCAATTAACAATTTTAAACTCGGATCATATCAAAAAATATAGATCTAACGAATAACGCCCCGCAAATTGCTTTCAACCAACTAGCGAGCGGTTGGCTTCACCAGTATATAGCGGTCGCTTATGCAGGCTGGCTTTAGCTTAACTGAGAAGTAACTGGGAAGGAGTAGAAAAAGAGGGTGTAATGGGGGGAGGGAGGTGGGCTTGGGGAAGGGATGTTGTGTAGTGATACCTGTACCTGAGTGGATGGGAGTCTTTGGTGGAGGCGGAAGAGGCGGCGGCACTCTTGGATATGGAGCCGTGTATCCTGCGGTAGACTGTGAATGCGGTTGAGAGTGCCAGCAGCAGAAGGGTTGAGTAGGCTACGATGCTAATGAGGGAGAACGAGGCGAAGCACAGCAGCAGAGACAACACTGTCCCGAACACACTACCTGTCCGCTTAGGGGACTCCCAGAAGATGAGCTGCACAACTGGAACACAAACAAAACAACAATCAATCACAACAATATAAACCCAGTGGAACCAACGTTGGTACAATTTGAACGAAAGTCGAGATCTTGATTTTCTTAACTATGAAACATGGAGAAAAATGAAACTTTAGATCTCAATGAGATCTTAAGGAGATACATGTACGTGTTCTGATCAGAAATTTCATCACGATTTGTTCAAGTTCCGCTTTATGGGGGCAAAATGTGTCACAAACTTGCAAATGTACGTCAACTTTCAGCAGCACTATATGCAAATGAGCTTCAATATAACCGTTTGCGTGCTGATGTATATTCCAATGAACTGTCTTTCTCCATAATTCATAAACCTTATAAATTCCTATATTGCTTGTCCTAATAGGAAACAATAATACATCATGAAATTACAAAGCAGTTAATTGCCCGCATACACCAATTTAGACTATCCAACTTACAAATTGAAGCAAAATAAGCCAATGAAGTTCCTTTTAAATGGAATCAAATCCAGTTGTCTAGCTTTTGATAACAGGTTTAAGTTTGCGCTGCCCTGTGGAACAATTTTAAAATTTCTTGATTTAAAAATATTTCAAAATAAAGATAAAAACCTTTTTCAAAAAGAATGTGAGAGGATCCCCGAAAATTTGCATATTGAAAGTTGACTTTGAAAGATTTCAAGCTTATCCACAAATCATAGATAAACAGTAAAAACAGATTATTTATAATTTCTTTACAATCTTTTTTGTTTACGCGTCCACAATTGACTGTTCATTTTGGTTACAAATCCAATGCCAACTGTCATCAGCAATGAGACGGGATGGAACTAAAAAGCACTACAAAAACGAGGTGAAACCACAAAAACGATATTTTTTTTTAAAAAAATAAATCCTGTCAAAGTATTTAAAACAGTAAGATATGATTGGAAGCTATTAAATAGGCTCAAATATGACTAATTAAAAAGCCAAAGAAACCTGTTATTAGTGACACTACAAGACAGAACAACCAAACTAACTACGAAATAAACCACCAATTTTTTGGAATAAGTAGTGTCAATCTGGCATGAAATCTTCACTAAATTCAATTTTGGCTCATTTGACAGCCAAAGAGACAAGTGAGTAATGTGAGTTTAAGTGACAAAACAACGAAAACGAGAAAAAAAGCAAAATCAAAAACACCAATAATACTTCAAGAGAGCAGGTAAGGTCTAAGTCTTAAAAACCATTGTTTGCCTTTTGAGTGGGTGAGATAACTGCAACTATGCATTATTAAATCACCTTTTTATCACTTTTTAAAATCATTCGTGAAGAAAGTCATGACAAATGCAGTGAAAATACAAGTCAAACTGCCACAGCTAAACAAAAATTCGCTCTAAAAAACGGACAATCTGTTGAAACACCGATTTCTCGCTCAACTTTAGCAGTTTGAAACAAATTCACACCTTAAAACTGCTCGCTTTTTTTCTGTTCCTACTACTCCTGCGTGACTAAAATCACCACTCCAATCTGACATCTCACTGACATAAAAGTGGCAACAGATCTTAAAAAAGTCAGCTAAAAAATGTACTTTTGGTCACAAGTAGACAGTAAGTGAATTACTTTCATGAAAACGTTCTTAATTCATCAATCCAAAATATGTGAAATTCGTGGTTTCATTAATAGCACCCATCAACATCTCAACGGCTATTATTTAGGAACCTCTTTTTACAATTCAAATAATTTGAATTGTGAAAAAAGAGCCTAAATAATGCAGAGAAAAAAACAACATAAATTGAGACCAGGCCTGAACTATAATTCAAGGAATTTAAATAGATCACACAAAAAATAGACTTCAAATTGACTAAGAGTGGAGTTTGAAAAACGTTTGCCAAAAAGGATTTAAAAAAGCAATGAAAAAAAAAGTTTTTGAAAACAAACGCGTAAAAAAATCTCAAAATCAAAAAATTTCTTCAAAAACCGTTCTAATGTAATAGGTAAACTTCTTTTGAGAGCAATTAACATTATTAACGTTTAAAAACTGAATTTAAATTAAATTAGAATCGGCCACAATGGCGGAGTTGTTAAAATTTTACGGGTAATCAAACGACGCTCAAAACAAAATTTAACGGCCATGTTATTTGCAGAACATTCCGAAATTAGTTTTAACTCTAGTTATAATAAGTGTATGAACTAATAATAGTTACTTGATTATTCATTAGAGCGAAATGCCCAAAACAGACGAAACAAGCCCACAGACACGCGCCAAACTTTGTTTTGAAACAATAAATAACATGAAAAGGAAATTTAGCCAGGAAATGTTCGGTTGAAAGGCTGCGTTACATGTAAACAGAAATTGAACACCTCCCGAATTGCTGCCGATTAGAACATGGAGTAAAATAAATTAAAAACCAATTCGTCTTCAATTCACTTTACGATTAGAAGCTCACAGATTATCCCTATTGATTTTACATACAACCCTTTTTCCTTTAACCCTAACTTAGAACATGTACTTTTTGTTCACGTTTTAAAAGCAGCTCGCCCGCCGCAAGTTAATTCAGAACAAGACTCGCTTCACTGACTTGATTCAATCTGTTGGCAAAATAAATACATTTCCTTGTTCCTTTTCCTTACTATTGAGCCATGATTTCGTTATCTTAAGGCTCAGCCATTCAAATAACACAGCGACATACGTATTAGTCATGGTCATTAAACTCGACGCTACAAATGTGGTTTATTAGGAGCTGCTCAGTGGAAAAATTGCAAATACGGAAAATAAACAAGTACAAATGTTGGTGCATTATAGCATAGAAGTTAATGCCTGGTTACGTTGACTTTGATTTACATCAAAAATAAAGCAATACAGCACTTTGATATGACTAGCAGTTGCTTTTAAGTCGGTGAATTTGTCTGTTCAGCTATTATGTACTTCAATGCCTAAGAATTCGGCGTTTCCCAGAGACATACACAAAACGGCAATTGTATTACATTTTTTGAAGATAAAAGACGACAAAATTCCCAATTAAAGTGATTTGTTTTTAAGAAAGCCATGGATCATTTTTTGATCTGAGCGCAAAAATGTAGAGAGCAAATTACGAATAGGAAAACTGCAAAAAAATTGGATTTCGCTTCACTTCATGTTGCGGCGCTCTCAAAATTACCGCTCCAAAATCAATCAAACAATGACAGTCGATAAAAACTAGTTAACATAGCCAGCAGACTTTCGAAACTGGCCCCCACGAAGCACCTTGCCCTTTATTATGCTCAAAAACGCAAAAAAAACGACAGCCTATTTTTCTTCAAACTTATTTTTTAAAATTGCAGCTAACAAAATTTTCAGAAAGTAAGCCATAAAATTGCAGATATACCGTCAACTGACAACAGGAATACTCTGCAAACGAACCAAAGGTTCGCTTTATCTCAAAACGTTTAGTGCCTAGAAACTATTGCCAAACTCCGAAGAACTGAAACTAGCGTCGGGCGAATTGCTCTCAAACGACAGGCTGGCTTCGTCAACAGCTAACCACGGTTTAGTGGAGCTAACTTTAGGGGCGTGAGGTAAGGGCAGCGAGGGTGCACCGGGAGGCTGATGAAGTGATAGGGACTGGTGTGTGTGTGCGTGTGAGGGGTGTTGCTGGGGGGTGTTGCTGGTGAGGGGTGTTGCTGGTGAATCGCATACTTGGAGACTAGTGAGCTGAAAGGCTCTGAGATTACTTAATACGCGCTGCGCGCTAAATGTTTATCGTGGTTTTAAGGACGAAAAGTTAAATGGGTCAGACAAAAAATCGGCCAAGCGAAAAATTGCAGGATTAATATAAGACCGACAGGACTAATATAATTGCCTCAAACTTCGTTTACAGCAATTAAAAAACATTTCCTAAACAAAATCTTGAAATGAACTAATGAACTTAAAAAATAGATTGCATTATGGGTCAAGTAAGGCAAAGGGGGACAAGAAAAAATTTCTCAACCTGATAATTGCACCTTGAACAGTACTGACCTTGTGTCCACAATTTTAGTGTGTGAAAGGTATTTTTATGAGTGAAATAAATGAAAATGACTACTATTCGCTTTAAGGTCAAACGGTTGAACAACGTCAATCTGGCGAAAAATTAACTTGAGCAGCAGCTAACTTCCTTCCCATTTATAATATCAACTGCAATGAACTATTCAATTTCAATAACAAAAAAACGAAGGCTAAAAACCAGAAAGCAAAGTCTATATTTTCTTTTGAAAAATCTGACAAATCTCCGTTGAGAAATCGATAAGTTATTCTCAACTTACTGTGGCTTACCATTTATCTTCAATCACTAACTAACAACCTGCGATAGATGAAAAAATAAGAAAGAAAGACAAAGAATGACGAGGGAAAAACGACGACAAATTAAAAGTGCGTAACAATTCTTCACACGTTGCGCTACGTTCCTAGCCCTTCAATTACCGTTGCCAACGGTTTAATATTCAACCTCACACTATACGGAACATCAAACAATAAAAAACGAGGGCAAACCAAGCAAAAACTCTGATTAGAAACAAAAATATTTAAATCAAAATCATTTGAGTATCATAAGGCCGCTCAATCATTTGATTGTTTCCTTCAATCATTCTATTATTTCCTTCTTAAAATTTTGATAAAGCAAACGCTTAAAAGTGCTTAAGTGCAAAATGACAGTCTTAAAGTCTAATAAATAAAACTTCAAAATGGTGAAGCAATACTCACAAACGTGTATTATTGTTAATACAAGTGCCAAAAAACTGCTTTGAAACTGCCGCATGTGAACAAAAATTCTTCTCGCTTAACTAAAAGTTCTCTCGCTCTTACTAAGAAAAATGCATAAACATAAATCACTGTAATTCTCTTCTTTTGTCCTCTGCTTAATAAATTGCATTATAAGCTTGTTTTCACGTGCGACATTGACATTTGCATCCTGTTCCATTGACACTTAACCCTTTAAAAAAACAAGATCAAAATGAGTCCTCTTCAAGTCGCTAAAGCCGATAGCAAACGAATATTCATTTAGCAATAATAGCCTCACTATTGCTTCGCGGCTATTAATTAACACCTCACAACACAATCATTCCGTCTGTACATCTCTCCCAATTTCGTCCATAAAAAGTGACTGATTTTATCCTTACGTTCTAAGAAGCAGCGGTCACATAATCGTGCACAGCCTGCAGGAAATAAAACACCTTCAATTTTATCTCCTTGTGTTTACAATTTTGATCACATTTATCACCCAAATTACGACCCTCAAGTTGTCGCCCAATTACCCGCCCACCTTTTCAATTCACCTCCCAGTTGTACTGTATACCTGCCATTACAACACATAGCCACTCATTCATCTTCTCCTCTAAACCCCATACCCCCCCCCCCCCCACTCTCCTCTTCTCTATTCATTTCAAACTTCAACCCCCTCCCTCTCTTCTTTCAGAGACGAGGTTATTCTGGCTGGCTCCATTATGCAATATAGCATATCGCATTTCCCAAGAGAGTGGGAAAAGAGGGAAAAGGGCCGAAGAGCGGTAAAATTTATCACTGGGAAACGAAGCACTAAGAGGATATGGAGTTAGAACGTATAGAGGTTATTTCAATCCTATCTTTTCTCAACCTTATACTGCTCACATTGCGAATATTTTGGAAGCAAAAAAGAACAATAAATAGGAATAATTTTGTCGTCCCTCATATCCTACAAAGAATCAATAACAGTAGAAAAAACGATAACCAAATTTGACCACGTTAATATTGAAAAGTTAGCTTATGTTCAACTTTGGTTTAAGGAGTTGAGTTGTACAACATAAAATGAAGCTGTTAAAAAGGAAACTACAGCTATAAAGTCAAAAAAATGCTACAATTAAACAAAAAAAAAACAATAACCAAAACAGAACCGGCAAATTGTCGAAAAGCTGCCGTTGAGGCGCTTGACGTACATCGAGATTGAAACAAAAAAAAAGAGATAAAAAATGATATACCTTACGAAGCTTCAAAAAGTGTTCCACAATTCGACGTGCAGTTCAGTTAATTTTAAAGCTATGCTTAATTCAGCTTCTAAACTGAAAGTTATTAAGCTTAATAATAATGTCAGCTATCAAACGCTCTAATGAACTTTGATAACCTAATGTACTATGACTTAATGACCAGACGTTATCGGTTTATCCCGTTTCTTTTGACTTTGCTCTTTTGACTTTGAACGTAGTCACTACCTTGCGTAATTCAATGCGTGAAAGAATTTAAAATCCATCCGGTTGAAACAGTGAGTGAGGTTACGAGTCAAAAGAGAAAATCGTGACTTCTAAAACCAAAAACGTGACTTTGAACGTAGTCACTACCTTGAGTATTTCAATGCGGGAAAGAATTTAAAATCCATTCAGTTGAAACAGTGAGTGAGGTTACGAGTCAAAAGAGAAAATCGTGACTTCTAAAACCAAAAACGTGACTTTGAACGTAGTTACTACCTTGAGTAATTCAATGCGGGAAAGAATTTAAAATCCATTCAGTTGAAACAGTGAGTGAGGTTACGAGTCAAAGAGAAAATCGTGACTTGCAAAACCAAAAACGTGATCAACAGGTAAAGCAAAATAAAAACATAGCAGGACAAGTTCTGACAAAATTCATAGAGTTTTCATTGACTAAACAAAAAAACTTGACTTAGAAGGCACAATGAATGGATTGGGAAAGCCAATTTGAAAAAACCTGATTGAAAAATTGAAGAAAAAAACATACAACAAAGTAAAATTGCCACATGTGAACAAAAAAATCACAATCGAAAAAGCGAAATTCCGTTCAAAACGCGTTTTTTACTCTGCTTTGAAATTTTGAAATTGGCGTAAGAAATCACGCTGCAAAATCACTTGATTTTTCGTTCCACTTCCTGTTCAAGGGTGACCAAAATAATCATTTCAATTTGACTTATTGACAGCGTTCCAATGAAATTTAAATTCTATTGTAAAAAGGAAAGCACCTAAATATTAGCCAGAATAACAAGAGGCTGACGGCTGCTTTTAAAAACGAGAGAACTCGAATTCCCCTTATTTGAGAAGTGTTCATATTAACTGCTTTGACATTTTGATTGCAGAAAAGAGTATTTATATTGAGGAAAAACCAATAATATTTAGCTACGTTTGCTCCTACAAAGAACAACGATTCCCCGCCTCAATCTTACTGTTCAATGAAGGGTTCAACTTAAAACCTGCAAATAAGCTACGATACAAAATTTACCACAATGTACACCAAATTTATTCAGTTTTCAGGCAACAATCCAAAACTTGGAGGGAAGCTCTATAAGACTAAAAGGTAATGGGGGGTCCAGCGATGGGGACAGGGATTTGGCCATGCGATTAGGCGAGGGGTTCAAGCAAAAAATTGCATAAAAAAGACCAACAGGTCTAATATAATTGCTAAACTTCGTTTGAGAGCAATTAATTAGACGATTATAACGCACCCGACGAGCTTAATAGTATGATATTAATGAAACGTTCTTACCACACTTCATTGCGCTTTACTTATTGTAGCAGTGAGTCTAAGTTTTTAGAGTAAGGCAAACAAGCAACAGAAGTTGTCTCAGATTTCAGTAAGTTTGAACACGCAAATTTGTGAAAACATCAAAATCATTCACGGCTGACGGTGGAATGGGATAGAGGCAACATATTAGATGAATTATGTACTCACATTCAGGGCTGCATCCGCTGAACCAATCCCGAGGACCTGAAACAAAAAACTATCAATTTGTAAATTATCTCGATTCAATATGATTATGCTTAACGCTTATTCTGTTTATTTTCATTATAGGGTAAAGTATTGGTTCTTTTAGCATATTGTGTATTTTGTCCTGACACCAGTGGACAAATAGCACTATATAGATCTCTATACATAAGCATTACGGTAACTATTGCTCTGCATTTTTTGAGCATGGATTAAAAGATCGTTTGCGAACATGGTGTCGACAGAAGAGTCTGACCTGAAACAATACAAATGTTCCAGACATGAAAGTTACAGAACTTCAAAATAGTATATCAAACTGAATAGCGTTCAATGACGAGTTAAAATCAATTCTACATATTTTTCAACAACTTCAATCAAATAGTAGAAGATGAACACAAATATAACACTCATTTATCAATATCCATTCGGTTCCTGAACTCAACTTACAAACAATGAAAAATTTGAACTTTCTGGAACTGTTCCATTTTACCCAGTGGAAGATGCCCATCTACAAATTAAAACTCCATATCTCTATAACCTTCACATTATAATTTTAGTGCCTAGTGAACAAAATAACGGTAAAATGTCAAATGTCTACAAAATTTTAAACCGTGGTAGTTCCTCGAAAAGGGCGAATTTTGCAAAATTCATTTTAATTTACAAACTACGTACCATGGGCTTTTTAATGATACTACTCGTGTTTTTCTACGTCAAATTTATCTATCTGCCAAACTCACTGACTACAAAACCCCAGTTGAGTATATAGTTCATCCCCACACTCAGTGGGAACCGAACAACAATTAGCCTTCAATAATCAGCAGCATTCATTACTGACGATTCATTACTAAAATTATCTCAACCAACAGCACTCCAAATTGCGTTGTTGAAAGTCATTAGATGAGATTGGAGAACATTAAAAGAGTAGTTTGAACAATTAGACAACTATCGCCGCATCAAAAGACGGTTCACTTCACTTTTTCAGGAGGCCAACAATACTATTCTTTTCCATCAGATAATGAAAACTTGCCAAAATTAGAGCTCAGCAAAATATCCAAAAAGTGATTGCATTCTTCACTGAATAACAGTTAATACTGAGCAAACACGAACAATATATTGTTTTCCTTAAAGAATCGATTATAAAAAATTACAGAATGATTTAATATTAAATCTTGGCGTGACTTTTGATCGCAACTTGATTTTCGATGAAGAATGTAAAAAGATATATTAGATGTTGCCGTATAGAACAAAAATTTTTATCTCTGAGGAGTAAAATTTTACCCAATAAACTTGGGTCGCAACAAAAGTATTTGAATTAACGCTCAAGATGTTAAAATTTTGCTCCATCATATTACCCACCTCACATTTAAAAATCAAACTCATTAACTGAGGCAAGGATTCTTTTTAGAGCAAATATTTGATAATTTCAAGCCAATAAAACATCTTACGTTTGGGTTGGACAGGGTTCGAGTTCTGCTGAGGAGTCTCCAAATTATTGACAGGCGGAAGTCCAATTTGAGACTCCATTTGAATAAGTAATTTCCAAAAAGTGAACTATAAGAGCACAACTTCAAAAACTATTCGCAAATCCAGATAATGAACAAGAACAGAACGTCAGATTGAACAAAATGTTTTCTCAGACAAATTCAATTTCAAATATTTATAACTTCAATTTGCGAAACATTTTCCCTTCAACATCTCGCCCGAAATTCTCCCAAGATTAAGCTGTAAAGAGAAAGATTTAACAATCAAGAAAATCAATAATTCCTGTATTATGTCCGGGCAATAATTCAAAAAAACTGACTAATAAAGGCAAGGTTTATTGGGCTGTGCAACCTTATCACAATCAAACTTAAACTAATACCACCAGCTTAACCTGCAATAAATAACAGCAAACTAAATCGAAGTGGCCGCCTTACCACTTGAGCTAAGAAAGCCAAATTAAGCAAGCTGTACTAAGATTCCGGCCAGAACACCCCAAATAGAGGCCAGTAGTTACGGTCTCTCCAATTTAAATAGCGGCATATTTTATATCAATTTACTCCCCAAGTTAAACCCAGTCGGAGAGGGCAGATAAATCTGGAACAAGCGAGAAACGTTAGATCAAAAGCCGTCAAGTGGAAAAGAAGTTGTAACTAAAATAGCCCAATATATTTCTTCCAACCAGTGGTAGATTCAAATTTGCCTCAATTTTCCCAGATTTCAAGCCCGGCACCCTGAAACGTTTACCGCTTTACACATTCCTAGAGCTTTCAATCTCAAAGACTGTTTGGAGAAAACTTTTTACGAACTAGAAAATCGCCTGCTTAAATGAACTTGAAAATGTGACGCTTTAAGCAACTGCAAAAATTTGCAAATTTTCCAATTTGTGAAAACGTGAATAAAATTTGGGCAAAATGTGAAAAGAATTTAATGCCGGTTGTATGTTTAAGTTACAAGATTCAAAGCGGGGCAACAACGAACGCGGGCAAACGTCTCGACATATTTTATCCACGCATGTTCAATTAATATCTTGGGGCCTTTTGGCGGTTTTGCGTTGTCACGTTGAATCAACAAACAATATAAAACCAGAGTCTGGCACATTGCTAAACATTGGAAACAGAACGTGTGAAATTATTATTTAATAACTGTGCCATAATCAACTGGGTTAGAGCTGTTAGTGTATTTAAGCACCCGCGGAGCCGCTAGGTTTTTCGCCAGTTCCGGGGTCTAAAAATAAAGTGACCCAAGGCAACTGAGCTCACAGTGTGAATGTCTGTTAGCCACATTTTGGCCAAACTACAGAATTTATTACTTAACAAACAACGATTTACACATGAAGGGAAAAGCGTTAATTCGAATTTGGAGTATAATTAAGTTTCCGGATGCGTTACAGAAACTTGTACCTATTAGTAACTCCATTTATCTAAATTTATGGGACAACTATGAAATAGAAACTGTCATTATTTGCATGACTAGCTGACCCTTTTTGAAGTAAATATTTGTACAGACACAAGGCCGCATTTGAAAAAAACAATTGCCAAAGACTTTCCAATGCCAGAAAATAGTGGAACCAAAACTTAATCACCCCATAGAATAAAAAACTCGCTCCACTAAGAGTGAAAAAAGACGCCACGCACGCCATAAACAAATGAAAAAAAATTGAAGAAATTGTGACGTCATATGGTCGTCACGAAAATGTTGACCACGAAATAAAAAAAACACAGCCGGCAGACTCCGGAATCGACTCGGAGTAAAACATAACCTAAACCCTAGCCAAACACTAACTGATAAAAATTATTAACTTCAATATGCCATGAAGTTGCAACTCCAGATGCATTGTTTATAACATATTGCCTGTTATGATTGGGTTAACAAAACAAAATGGCAGGTGATGGGTGGGAAAAGAAAACCAACAATACATATATCAAAAAGAGAAAAACCAAGCAAACAAAGCATTAAAGACCAAATCTAAAATATCTGTTAATTATTTGATAATATTCTCTAAAAATTGCAGAGTCTCAACAACTGCTCTCAACACATATCAAAAACAGTCCCTGTTCATTGATAGATCACTAAAACGACACCCAAACGCAGGGGAAAACAATTAAAACATGAGCAATAAGTAAAATCTACAAACTGCATAATCAATTTAAATTTGAAAAATATGTGCTGTCAAATCTTCAATTAAATATACTTAGTAATAATAACCCTACCGATAAACCTAGTTAAGCAATTCAACCTGACGATATATTCTGAAAGGCAGAAAAAACAGAAGCATGACAAAAAAATCAAAAACAGAAAACCTAAGCAAACATTTAGACTAGTTTTCTACTAAAACCAACTTCAATCGAAATTTAAAAATCAGAAGCCCACCAATATCAACAAAAAACTAAATGCAATCCAAAATATTAACCGAGACACAAAAAACATGGAAAGTACTCAAAAACGGTAAAAAAAACCGTCTGCATCACAAAAATAGCTGAAGATCTCATAAAAAACTCTACATATGATTGACTTTTACATCTCGTTTAAGAACAACTCGACCCATTAAAAAAAGATAATCATAGCTCCTCTTCGCGTAGTGAAAACAGGAGGACAACTCTTGACACAATTCAAAGAATCATTATTGACTAAAAACTAGACCAATAAAGAAACCAGTTGCAGCTTGTGGAATAAATGGTTTCCGATTGCAGTGAGCATCGAAGAAGAGAAAAGACTATCTTAATTGAAATAAAAATTAACTAAAAAGAAATTTAAACAAAACGAAAATTCAATTACTTTTTCAAATTGTACAAGTACAAACACAAATACAAAGTACAAATACAATACAGCAATATTTCAAGTAATCGAGACAACTTCATTCCTCAGACAAACCTGGACAGGCCAAAATAATCACAAAACTTCTCTAATCCTGAAATAAAGCAAAAAAACTGTAGAAAATTAAAAAAAAAATTGGTTAAAATTCAAACGAAAAAATTGATTGGTACCAAAGACCCTGAATTTCCGTTACATTAGAAACTGCCCACGAGCATTTATCTCACATTCAGTTACAAGTAAAAGCAATAAAAAACACTACTGGCACAAAAATCCCTAAAATAACCTCAAAACCTTCAAATGCGTTAAATTCTTTTCAGTTACCGCAAGCATTTGAAACGCTATGAAAACAACTTGAAAATATAACTTTAGTCTGAAATAACCTTCTAGACAGCATAGAAGTTTCAAAAACAAAAAAAACAACATGAAAAGGCCGCACATGAACAAAAAAATTATTTGCTCAGCGGAAAGTTTTTAACACCTAAATTTTTATCGCTGTGTTTTAAAAAAAGGGATGAACAAAAGAACCACTCTCTTTTTTCCACTCTACGAATTTGTTCACTGAAACAAATTTTTCAAACTTTATTCACTCCCTGAAATTCCAGTCTTCTTGCTCGCTCACTTTTATTTTTTTTTAAAAAATAGAAAACTATAAGGACTCTACGAGTCTTAAAAAATAGCAAAACCAAAGTGAAATTGCCTTATTAAAACAACAACTCAATCGAAAAAAAAAATTCCGTTCAAATAGCGTTTTTTCACTCTACTTTAAAATTGGAGTGAAAAAATGACGCCGCAAAACCACTAGCTTTTCCGCTCCATTTCCTGTTTAGGCGTGACCAAAATCACTTTTCCAATTTGACTTCATTCATTAAAATGTGTGAAAAGATCTTAAAAAAGACAGCCTCTTAATACAATTCAAATTCTATGAATTGTAAAAACCAAGAGAAAGCCAATAAAAGCCCCAGCTATCGCTTTGCGGTTGCCAATAATTAGACCAGTCCAATACAATTCCAACTGATAACGTTATTCATATCTAATGGTAGAAAAATTACCATTATTCGGAACTTAAAGATGTCAACAAAAAACTTTGAAAAACACTCAAGAATCACAACAAATTTTCCATTAACTTACAAAACAAACTCATCCAACACTAACCACTAATTAGCATCAAGAAAAATCTCTACCGCGGTTCCGAAACAGATCTAAATAAGGCAGGGTATAGAGAAAGGCCAAAAGTTATAGCAAGTTGTAGATCAAAAATTTAATTTTAAAGTCTTCAATTTAGGAATGTTTACTATAATCTGTACTAAATTTCAGCGGAGCCTTAGCAATTTTTTAGTCAGCATTCAGATGAATTTTTATAGAACTAAATTTGTGCAACTAGAAACTATTTTCAAAGTTGCTACAACTGGCAAATTCGTTTTGTTCTTGTCAACTGGTATAAGACTGACAAACTCAAGGACTGGACGAAAGCGGTGACGATGGATAATTAATCAAATCCAGGCTGTGGAAACGGGTTCTTAATTTACCATCTGCTGCTAATAAGCAGAAACGGAATTACAAAAGTCAAAGCGCTTATACAATCTTCTGTAGTTTGCTAGTTTACTAGCAATAAATAGAACTGCGCACGTGAGTTGATAGAATTTCAGCGAAAGTATTTATTAACTGTAATCGTGTTTATTATAGCGGCGTTTATTTCTGAATTAGTTTTCTACATGCACGTATTAATAAATTAACAAGTTTGTAATACTATATATGACGAGGTGCATCACTTTACCTTTTCGCGAGGGATCTATCTGGATAAGATCTTCGGTCGCTCCGAATAAGGAAGACTTGACAACTTCTTCAGCGTTTTCCACACCCCCCACTCCATCCATGTCACCCGTTTCGGACACAGGGTGCTGCTGGTTGTCACCAATATCAGCTGGTAAATCTTCGTTGCTTTCAGTCATTTTATTGACTAGCTCGTAGCCATTATCCTCTTCTACCATAGCAAATATTCTGTAATATCAGGTGAATTTTCCTATCCCCTCCGCATCTTCCTAGGGATATATATAACAGCACAATAGTGGGATAAAATGAGAAAAGCAGAACAAATATACCAGCTTTGATTGGACAAAAATACGCTTAATTTTTAGTCTCTATAAATAAACCAAAACACACGTGATTTTCAAAAATGTACCGTTCAAATGAAAGCAGTTTACCTTAAAAGCAGACCCGGTTTAAAGTCGCTCACTAATAAATGTAGTACTTGTCTAAATCCACGGAAATAAAGTTAGAAGATAAACCTTAAGTACATAACGCTTTCAATCCAACGTGTAATTGGTACGATGAAAGACATAATTTGACGATCTAACGCTGTAACTTTAAGCTTATTTAAGAGTAACTTCTCACGTTAAATTAGTATCATTAAGTTTTAAGATTTCACGCTTCGATAGAAGACAGAATTTGATTTAGAGATTTTAACCAATTAAACTTACAATGAATCAGGAATGCATTAAAGAATACTATACCTAGTCTCCAACATTATATATCTAAGGAAGCATGTAAGGCATGAAAAAAACCTCATTTAAATTACCCATTCTACTACTGTGTGCAAATCATGAAATCAATAAACTTCCATAAATAACATTCCAGGACCACAGATCTGCTCCTTCTCTAAAAATTATTGAATCTTTCCCGTGTGCCCCCTCAACTTACTGGTTATTGGGTGCATATTATGGGTCTTTCTCATTAAACGGAAGCTAAACAATTTCAGTTAAAATGTTTACACTCGTGTTGCATGCGCCGGGGGCTCATGCAACTCAAGTGAAAACCCATTTCTCATTATAGCTCCCCCACTCCAGGCTAGTGGTCGTATAACCAATGCCCCATCATGGTGTGGGGGCTATGTATTTATTTTTGTGGGAGGTTTTGAGTTAATTAATTAAGTTAATCTAGTCCCCCTCAGTGCAGCCTTCCCCACTCCAAGCCCGTAGCCTGATGGCTGATCAAACCCATTGTCCACTCTGCAAGGGTCCCCTACGGTCCCCTCTGGTGTCATACGTGTTATAAATATTTTCACGTGAAATGCAGTGGCCTAGTCGCAGCGAAAGAGTGGACCGAAAACTTCAGCTGCAAAAGCTGATCTGAGGCCACCGCAGCCACCGAAACAGCAATCGCATCGCCGGCACCACACAATGAGTTGACCGTTCCCAACACTGCACTCATAGATCCTGCAACATCGCACGCCCTCGAAAGTTCCGTCGCAGCACCATCGGATAATTTTTGGGACAAATTCTAGCCTCATCACTCGATAACAGTGCACGAAATATACCGCAAGGTCATCACATGGAAGCCATCGTTCTTCATGCTCAGTAAGAACAAGACAGGGGAGCAGTAAGCCGAAGATAGCTCCACGATTGCCGTAAACACGGATAGATCGATATTTCTCTGACCCTCTGTATGATAATTCCGCACTTAACTCTGTCGAATAAAGAACACAGACGATGGATCGAGCAATAAGACCATCAAGCGTAGACTGCGTATATGGCACAGCTGCAACTTTTCAGAACTGTTCTGTGAAGCGAAGGCAATCCAAATGAGAATGAATTCAAGGAAAAAGCAACACTCTGACATCAAGATGTTCAACGATTTCATGTCTCGTGGTAAGATCAGTAATGCTATTCGCGTTCTTTCAGATGAGCATAAAAGCGGCGTGCTCGCAATCTCATAGTCGGTAGACCGGTCCTCGAGATTTTACGCGATAAACATCCTAAAGGGCAACCCTTGGAGCCCAACTGCATTCAGAGCCAACACCCCTACCACCCCGCTGTTTTCGACAAAATCAGAGCTAGGCTTGTCCAAAAGCATGCAATGAAGACTCATGGCAGTGCAGGGCCTTCAGGTCTCAATGCCGATGACTCGCGTAGACTACTTTCTGCTTTCGGGCAAACATCCGCGAACCTGTGCAAGCTTGTTACCAATTTTGCTAAGAGGCTGGCCACGTCCATAATACCACCAGATGATTTGATGGCATACAATGTTTGTCGACTAGTGGCTCTGGGTAAATGTCCAGGTGTGAGACCTATTGGTATTGGTGAAGTAATGCATCGCATCACCGGACGCATAATCGTCGACTGCATCAGGCAAGATCTAACATCCCTTGGTGGAAACATGCAGCTGTGCCTGGTCCAGAAATGCGGCATAGAACAAGCCATACATTCACTTCGCCAAATTTGATGATCCCGAAAACGAAGCAATCCTACTACTTGATGCCAAAAAATCATTTAATGTGCTCAATAAGAGAACAGCATTAGAGAAAGTGAAAGCCTTATGCCCATCATTGCATGTTGCCTTACAGAATTCCTATTGCCATCCGTCTCATCTCTACATCGGTAAGCCGACCATTCTGTCTCAGGTAGGTACGACACAAGGCGATCCCCTTGCGATGGCAATGTATGGAATCGCAACCCTACCCCTAATATCAAGACTTCACAATGCCTCTTTGACACAAAAATGGTATGCTGATGATGGTAGCGTCGTCGGTAAGTTGAAAGATATCAGGGCACTTTTCAACAAGCTCACTCAACTTGGTCCCAAGTACGGATATCTTGTTAATCCTCCGAAATGTCAGTTGATAATAAAGCCAGGAGGCGAGCCCCAAGCGACAACTGAGTTTGCAGGCACAAATGTGGAAATCACGCAGGGCGCTCGAGTCCTGGGATCAGTAATCGGTAGCTCTGAGGCCATTAAAAATATCCTGAAACATGCAGAAATTAAATAAACGAAAAGTTTAGACAGACTTGGTCAATTTGCTCTCACCTCTCCCAAGAATGCCTATGCATGTTTGACGAAGGGGGTTCAACAGAAGTTGAGCTTCCTCTCGCGTACTACACCTTCCATGGACGGGGTTCTGGACAAGGTGGAGGAGCGGCTTGACCGAGTCATACCGAACATCGTCGGCAAAGAAATAATCCAAGAGGAAAGAGAACTTTTTTTTCACTCCCCCTCAGAATGGGTGGGCTTAACATCGCCCTCCCACAAGACACAAGATCTTCATAAAAATCTTGAGCAATCAATTGAACTCTCAAGTCCATTGGCGTCATTTAATAATGATTCCTTCGAAATTCAACAATGTTAATTAGAACAAACCAAGATCAGTCTCAGACAGAGAAGCAGACATGCAACGTGAACTCACTTAAAAAAATCCAGAATCGAAAACAATCTACCAGAAATGAAGTATATCATCCAGCTGGCCCCGAAGAAAGGAGCATCTAGCTGTCTGAAAGCGCTTCCATTATCAAAACATGGTTTTGATCTCACGAAGACTGAGTTCCGTGATGGAATAGCACTTCGCTCCACCTGGGAAGCGAAGAATACGCCAGCTATGTGCCCATGCGGGAAAGAATTCAGCCTCACCCATGCCCTACATTGCGCCAAAGGCGGGTATACGCACCTACGACACAACGAAATTAGAGACGTGTTTGCAAACCTGATGGATGACGTTTGCCACGATGTCCAGATAGAGCCAAAACTTCAGTCGCTCGATGGAGAAATGTTCTCGAGTAATTCCACCACTACTGATGATGACGCTCGACTGGACATCAGGGCAAACGGTCTGTGGGGCTTCCTCTTTAATCGCACTTTCTTCGATGTGAAGATTTTCAACCCCTACGCGAAGAGCTGCCCTAAGACCATAAAAGATGCATACAAATATCACGAGAGCATCAAGCGAAATAAGTACGAAGAGCGAATCCGCGAAACCGAACACAGCAGTTTCAGCGCACTGGTTTTTGCTTGCTCGGGCGGTGCTGGGCCATCAGCATCGCGCGTTATGAAACAACTCGCAACCAAAATCAGCGAAAAATGCGGAGAGCAGTACGCCGACACTATATGCTACATCCGAACAAAAATCAGCTTCGCACTTCTGAGGAGCTGTGTTCTCTGCTTGAGGGGATGTCGCGCCCTCAAGCCTCGTGTTCTCAGTGAGACTTCGATTAGCGCCGTGCCAAATCACGAAATCACTGCGGTCTTTCAAGTGACCCTTATTTCCGGCGTTTTTTATATTCTTTTCGGCGTTTCTGAAATTTGGTTTGAATGAAAGACCCGGAATGGCCGTCACATACGGCAGTAACTGTTTTAGATGTTTGCTGTTTTTAGGCTTTAATGCATGTAAAAGCGAACTTGCCGCCAGAATATGCACCATTCTTCAATCTTTAAATGTTCCTTGTTGATCTGGCTAATATGACAAAGAAAACACAACTTGCCCCTTCCTGGGCTGCGGCATGTTGAATTGACAGATTTGATCAAGATGTTTTAAAAAATTGTCAATTTAAAAGCTTTCTTTAGAACTATTTCCAGGTATAAACAAAACAAAACTATAAATCGAAAAACCAGAAAATAAATTGCAAATCACTAAAATCTTTTCGTGGAAAAGGGTACTATCCACTCAATGAACGCAACAGGGATCCCCCTATGAAACAAAATTATTTCTCAGGACCGCTTCCCTAGTCAAAATCATATCAACAGCAGTTGGAAAAGAAATGCATGGAATATCCAAAAAAAGGATAATACGTACTAGAAAACATTAAGAAATACGGCGCTGACTCGTGGAGTTGGATATGAAACATCAACTCGTGCAACACAAGTGAAAACACTTTAACTGAAACTCTTTACCTCATTATTTGGTAATAAATCAACGGGCAAATTAATCTTTTGAGTCTGTTCTGCATCACAGCAGCGTATATAAATTTACCGCAAAAACGCTTGTATTTCAAACTTACACTAATATGTCACTCTCTAGGCAGTGAGTCAGAGCTTTGCCTTATCGAAAAACTAATTAAGTGTCATGCCGTCTCTCCCGCACAACGCTACAGGTATTATCAAATTGGTTACACGTTTATAACCAGAGTAGTCTCTGCGATAAACACTGGCGGTGGGTGTCATGTCATTTACAATGACGCAAAGAAGAGTTTTATCATCAAATGAAATAGATTTGTTGAAAAAAAACTTTCGAAATCCAGCAATTGTAACATCCGGGCAATACTTTTACTATTTTGGTTAAGGATTTCTAAAGCACTTCAAACATTTTATTGATGGAGAGTACTGTCAAATTGTTTAAGGAACAAAGATTATTAAGTTGTTTTTACAAATTATTAAGTCACATGAAGATCGAGTCGAGATGAAAGTTACTAGAAGTAACAGATAAGAAATTTTGTTACTCATGACGAGAAATTTTGTTACTCATGACGAGGCAGCGAATTTTTTGAGTTAATGTTTTGTACAATGGCAGTTGGTTCTGGTCATGTCCATGGTTGTTCTATCGCGGTTTGATTTTAGTTTTTACTCGGCATTCTCCAGCTCCCACTCGTCTAGCATATTGCAGCTCGTCAAGCAGAACAAGGTACTCCCTTCTTCTACTTGAGCAATAATTGCTTCTTCCGAATTCTATTAGCATATTAACCTGTCTTTTGTAGGACCCCCGTTGATTCCCATTGATCTCCAACAATCTTTCAGTTTTTGAAGCTAGTGACTCAGTTTTGGACTTTCCAACTTCAACGGATCGAGCTCTTCTTTTAGCCAAGCTCCGGAGGTTGCAAGCATTTCAATTAGCATTCTGCTGCTGCTCCTGTAATTTGTCATGCATCTTGTGTACTTCAATTTCACTAATTCGAGCTCTGTCTACAATGTCTTGGACCTATAAATGCGTCAGCAGTACAAAGTACCGTTACTGTTCTATAAATCCGATAGAATTGATGTCGAATCACTAGTTTCACTTCACACAGCTCGGGCAGATGAAAACCGCATTTTACCGGTCTTTGGTTTTGCCATTCCTATATATTAGTAGTAGTAGTAATAGTAGTAAAAGACTCAATTCCTTGTTAGGGAAGAAGATAAGAGCGTACAAAGAATGCTAAAACAACTTTTACAGATCAAAAGGTGATTAAATTAAGATTATGTCAAGATTATGTCCTGCCAAAAGAGCAACAGCATTTCACATAAAAATAACATGAGTTATCCAGGTCAAAGGATTCAATTCGAGTGCGTAAAACCTGGTCGATTGCATAGGTAAACTGACGTTAAGACATGTCAAAGTCGATAATATTCATTCTCATCAGATGATTTGCGGCTCGTTGACAACGATTCAAAAAGTGTTCATCCGTCTTGAATTTCTTGTTTTTTGAAACATCAAAATGTCCAAACTGATGAGTTCTTGATGTCGAGCAGACAAAATTTGTATTGCGATTCGAATCAACAAACCCATTTTATAATTTCCATAGAAGTGTAATATCCGTGCACAGTCTACGGTTACGGTTTGGGTTGGATGTTATTCTTGAGCACTTTAAACCTCGGAGTTACTCAGAAAAATTTTCCAAGTTTCAGACTTGAATTTAATTGAGCAGATGTAAATGTACAATCAGTTTAATACAAAGTTAGATCCATTGCTTGTAAATATTAGAAGTTTTGTGAAGATGAGAGATGTAAAGCAACTAAAGAGAGGCAGCTCGATTGTGTAAGGTTTAGTTTTGTATATGTTCTTTGGTTTCAGTCCTATCAATGGTTAATTAATCTTAGGTTATTTTAACGCATTTTCGTTGATCTCCATGGGATTTTCTCATAGTTATTTTCTACCGCACGGGTCCCCGTTAGTTAAACTAACAGATAACAGGTTTACCTGCTTGACGAATCCCGTCATGAACAAACATTCCTTGACGTGTCCCGTCAAGATGAAATTCCATGATGATTCCCATCATTTTTTATGATGCTTTCTCTATATTGTTAAAATCCGGTTTACTATTAGTAACCATCTCTTTTTGTTCTCCTATTTGTTCGTGAAAATTTTGAATTATGCGTTTAAAATGTAATTTCTGAGAGTGTCATACATTATGGTTCATTATACTGCCTCCCTCTTAGAAAATGTGAGTGTTCCACTCACTCACATAGCAAGAGTTTCAAAAGTCCATTTTTGAGTTCATATAATCCTGAGCTTTTTCAATCCCGTACTTGTCATAAATATTACGGGCCTCCTCGTCTTCCATAATTTTCTTTGCTTGAAGAATGATTTTGAACAAGTCCTCACGACCACCCTTGTCCGGATGACAGAGCATTGCCAACGTTTTGTAATGTTTCTGGATAGTACTGGCTGGGGCCCCCTGTGGCAGGAATAGAAGTTCATAAAAGTTTGGAGGTCGACTGCACGGGCTCTGCGCGTTGATCGCCTCCAGCCCCCTCTGTATGACCTTCTTTGAGGTTTGCTCTGTTTTTACTCTACCCCTTAGCATTCTATTGTCTATCTCGGCATTCTCCAACTGCCGAGCTAAGCACTCCCGCTCGTCCACCAGAGCGATACATTCCCTTGTTTTTGTTTAGGCTACATTTGAAACCTCCTCCAACTCTTTCTTCAATGTTTCTATCTGCCTCCTGCAGGACTCCCACTGATTCCCAGCGTATTCAAGTTGCCGTTTGGTCTCCAGCGATTGATCACCTAATTTTTGACTTTCAAGTTTTGACTGCCGGAGCTCCTCTTCGAGCCGAGCCCCGGCTGTTCCCAGCATTTCGCTGTTGTCAATCTTCTTTTGTTGTTCCTGGATTCTGTGTTGCATCTCACCTAACTCCCCAACACTAATTGCGGCTCTATCCACTTTATTGAGTGGTTGCAGCTGCGTCAGTGGCACCACGTACCTTTTGTTTGAGGTAAATCCAACAATCCGATACACTTGGTGCCTGACTATCGACCTGACCTCGAACAACTCTGGTAGATAGTAGCAAAAATCACCGATTTTTGGTTTTGCCATTCCTAAATATTATACACGTAATTCAGTCTAATGTATCAATCTCAATTTCTGCCATATCTGGAACAGATTTTGCCTTTTTTGTTTTTATAACTACAATGTTTGTTTCACCCTCACACCGTTCAACTGTCCTTTTTCTTGTCAACTTTTGTTCCTTTGTACGTTGTTTTAGATGATGAAAATAACCTAGTTCCCCCATTGGGTTAATGGGTTGCAGTGCAATTACAGGATTGGTGCCACTGCGTAGCTTATCGATTGAAAGAAACACGCGTACCAAACAAAATATGATTTTAGATCCAATAAAAATAGTCATCAAACTGATGGTTATTTCCCTGGCCACATGCCAGATTTGTTTCACTTCATTACCCAAGTATTCAAAAATCAGCAATTCATGCCACTGATTATTGTACTTTAAGTCCGTGTTGAAATACTCTATAGTCTCATGCTCATATAAACCTCCCTGTCCCAGGAAAACTTCTCTCCCTGTTATCGTCTTTCTCGAATGCCTTAACCTTTGGGCCCTTTCGCTAAGTTCCAGGTCCTTGTCATTGAAAAACCCTTCCATTGGCGCCGAAGTTGACCAATTGACGTTAACTCCATAATTAGGCATATCATTGGGTTTTTCAATTAATTGTATCCTTCGCCCATATGTTATCCATGACCCATTCTGCAATTCAAGAGCGTTCGGGTACATGGGGTTGCAATTAATCAGTGTGAAATTTCTATAGAATACTCTATAAATGGGGTCCATGTGTCTGATTACTTCTGAGGTATTGTCAGAAAACACCCTAACTGGTACTTCCTCCATACAAAACTGTTTTTCGACAACATGTACGATTACTTTAGCGCACCCACGGACATAAAGTATTCCTCCCACTCTTTCTGCGTGTGTACCCAGAGCGTTTTGTTGACTTAACAAAATTTGGTATGAATTTCCGTTAATTGATGTCGTTAGAATCATAGCTCTGTGCAATTTTTCTATGTGACAATTTAATAACTCTATTTGTTTCAGGTTTTCAATCATGCCTCGAAAATCCCACACAAAAAAATTGGTCGAGTTTTATGTCCCTGAGATCTGTCTCAGATACATCTGTTGTTGAAAAATTTTGTTCCGTGGCCGTCAATTTTTCCGTTGGGTAGAACAAATTTCTGTGGTTTGTTTCAAAAAGCAGAAAATTGTCTATATATTTTGCCTTGTTTTCCAACTGGACAACTAAGTTTCTTTTTCTGTCTAATTTGCTCGTCAAATACTTTTTGTTTCCAGCGCGGACTATTTTTGCTGTTATCAAGTCTGAAATTTAACGATCGTCAAGACGTTTGGTTTTTTGTCTTGGTCAAACAGATATTGTACTGAATCTGTTTCAAATGTGTCTCCTTGATATAACAATGTCTGCTCCTGTTTCAAAGGGTCTTTAAAATATAACCATGTTCCTTCAATTGCTTCCCTAGTTTCAATGAACAAAGTCCCCATGAAAATTTCAGCATTTATGATGATGTTACTTTTCTGTGTTTCGCCTTTTGGATTGATCCAATCCACGGGGTAGACATAATTCACTCCTTTCTCATCTCCGCCTTTCATGAAAGTTTTTGATTTCTTCTGAACAAATTCAGCGTCGGTTCGGTCAACATTCATCTCGTTGAGGACTTCTTTGGGAGCATTAAATTCAAAATCAACAAGACCCGGTAACCGCGCTTTGTGTCCCTGACATAGATTTTGACAGACTGACTCTTTTATTGGGTAAAACGTTGGAATTATTTGTGATTTTTCGTTTAAGTAAGTTGCGTCGTCATACCAACTACTTTTTTTCAGCACAGTTACCGTATATGCAGCCCTGTACATGCAGTCTTTTAGTTTACTCAAGCTGCTTTTGGTGTAGATCAGTTCTCTTTTGTTTAATTGCTCCTCATTTATATGTGACGTTTCACATTTTGTCGGTTCTGTCATTGCAAATTTCTCCGTCTGTAGAATGTTTTCAAAACCATACCCCACAATCTCCAAGGATTGTGAAAAACCTAATATGCTAACCAACTTAAGAAGTTTCCAGTTCAGCTGCACAATCCAATGTGGGTTCCACGCCCTCTGCATTTTGTCGTATCACCTTTTAAAAAAATACATCATTATCAAATTTTTCATCTGCATCGTTATCATTGAATAAAAAATAGTCTTTCAGTTTCCGTGGTCTTGTTATTCCCGACGCACTTCTTGTCTGATATCGTCGTTCGGCGACATTTTGCGAACTAGAAGCCGTGCTCCTATTTGGAAATTCTTCGCCTTCACTCCTTTCGGATGTTGACACCAGACTATCCCGCTTCTGCTGTGTGACTACTTTGGGCGCAGGTATCTTTGTGCTTCTGCTCTTATTGTTGATGTTCGTTTTTATTGACTCTCTTGTACTCCCACCCATGGGTGTTTGAAACGATTCGTCTTTGACTGTCTCATTGTGAGTTTCAGTATTAGGATTAATTTGACTAATTTTTCTTTCAGTTTGAACTTCTCTTCTTTTTGTGTCATTCAATTTTGGGGTCACCGCTTCAATTTCCACAAAATCATTGTCTTCCGTAAGGTCGTTTTGTGTTATTCTCGGTTCAATCGTTCCCTCCTTAGGTTCTTTTTTATCAGTGGTAGCACTTCTACTGTTAAAACGTTTGAGTCGATCGTAGTGGACCTTTTGTTGTTTTTTGTTTTCACATCCTCAATAACAAAGTTCAGATCGTTCATTATTTCACGTATTACCTGAGGTCCGCTGTAAAAGGATTTAAACTTCTTTGTCTGGCCAGTTTTTATTGTGGGGTTGAACACCATTACTAAATCACCTACTTCATATTGTGGTCCAAATGTGCTACGGTCATAGTAAGTTTTTTGTCTTTCTTGCTCCACATCCATGCTTTCCCGTACCAGCTCATGGCACGTTTGTAGTTCGTCTTTCAAGCAACCAACGTAATCACTCACAATTGGGTAGATTTTTGTTTGCATTGTTTGATACATGCAATCAATCGGCAGCGCGCATGATCGTCCAAAAATAGGTAAAAGGGGCTGTACTTCGTAACAGAGTGAATTGATGATCTGTACGCCATCATTACTAGCGGAAGGTAGTCGCTCCAGGTGTTGTGATGTTCACCCACATATTTTGCAAGACTCTCTTCAATTGTGCAATTGGTGCGTTCTATCATTGCGTTTCCTTGAGGGTGATAAGCTGTTGTTTAAGTCCTGTTAATTCCCAGCCCTTTACACATGTTCTGGAAAAGATTCGATATAAAATTACTGCCCTTGTCGCAATGAAGATTTGCCGGACAACCAAACTTTGAAAACCATACGTTTACAAAGGCCTTAGCTACCGTTGAAGCTTCTTGGTTGCTCATGGGAATTGCTTCACACCATTTTGGAAACCTATCTCCAATTAACAGAATGTATTTGTTTCCGCTGGACTCGGGTAAAGGTCCCATAATGTCTAAGGCAATTTGCCAGAAGGGATGACTTGGTTTCCACGTTGTCAGCCTGTGTATGTGTTTCTGGTGTGGAGATTTCTTTTGACAGCATTCTTCGCAAGAACTTACCCACTCGTGGACATCTTTTTTTATCCCGGGCCAGTAGAATTGTTCTCGAACCCGATAAAATGTCTTGGCCATACCAAAGCGTCCGCAATGTTCATTAAAGAAAGGTAGATTTTCTTTTAAAAGTGATCTCTGAATGACTATTTGTGTTAAGTTATTAAATTCGTCAATACGTTTCTGTCTCTTGATTAGATCATTTTCAATCCGTAAGTTTCCGAAATCACTCCAATGTTTCCACAGTGCCCTAGAGGCTCCTGCCATGTGTTTTCTTTGAGGGCATTTCCCGTTCTTAATCCAGTTTCTCATTATAATGTGGTCGGCTGCATTTTTCTGATGTTCAACTAGTTGTTCAGCAGATTTCCCTAGTCCAATGGACCAGATATTTTTTTCTTCCGTATTTATTTGGTTCATTCGATCGCAGTCTTTGACTTGGTCTTCAGTCTGTGGAACTCTCGACAGACAGTCCGCGTTAGGGATCTTTTTTCCCGCTTCGTGTTTGATTTCAAAGTCAAACTGTCCGAGCTTTTCTATCCATCGGGCCAATAATCCGTCTGATTCCTTAAAACTATATAACCACTTGAGGGCCCTATGGTTAGTAACAATTAAAGCTTTTTGTCCCAGAAGGTAATTTGTGAAGTGTTGAGTAAAATAAACTATTGCAAAAAGTTTTCGTTTTGTCGCAGAATTGTCTTGTTGACTTTTGCTGAGCGTTTTGCTTGCGTATGCAATAACTCTTTCACCCCATTGTTGTCTTTGGGAAATAATTGCGCCAATGCCAAACAAAGAGGCTTCGGTGGATAACGTATAGAGATCCGTGTCATTCGGATAATCCAAAAATGGTGCTTTCTGTAAAGCTTGTTTTAGTTGTTCAACTGCTGATTCACATTCCTTGCTCCAAGTAAAATGTACTTCTTTGTTTAATAGCTTATCAAGCGGCTCTGCTATTTTTCCGAAATCTTGTATGAATCTTCTGTAAAAGCCTACTAGTCCTAATAAAATTACTGCCCTTGTCGCAATGAAGATTTGCCGGACAACCAAACCTTGAAAACCATACGTTTACAAAGGCCTTAGCTACCGTTGAAGCTTCTTGGTTGCTCATGGGAATTGCTTCACACCATTTTGGAAACCTATCTCCAATTAACAGAATGTATTTGTTTCCGCTGGACTCGGGTAAAGGTCCCATAATGTCTAAGGCAATTTGCCAGAAGGGATGACTTGGTTTCCACGTTGTCAGCCTGTGTATGTGTTTCTGGTGTGGAGATTTCTTTTGACAGCATTCTTCGCAAGAACTTACCCACTCGTGGACATCTTTTTTTATCCCGGGCCAGTAGAATTGTTCTCGAACCCGATAAAATGTCATGGCCATACCAAAGCGTCCGCAATGTTCATTAAAGATCCGTCTGATTCCTTAAAACTATATAACCACTTGAGGGCCCTATGGTCAGTAACAATTAAAGCTTTTTGTCCCAGAAGATAATATGTGAAGTGTTGAGTAAAATAAACTATTGCAAAAAGTTTTAGTTTTGTCGCAGAATTGTCTCGTTGACTTTTGCTGAGCGTTTTGCTTGCGTATGCAATAACTCTTTCACCCCATTGTTGTCTTTGGGAAATAATTGCGCCAATGCCAAACAAAGAGGCGTCGGTGGATAACGTATAGAGATCCGTGTCATTCGGATAATCCAAAAACGGTGCTTTCTGTAAAGCTTGTTTTAGTTGTTCAACTGCTGATTCACATTTCTTGCTCCAAGTAAAACGTTCTTCTTTGTTTAATAGCTTATAAAGCGGCTCTGCTATTTTTCCGAAATCTTGTATGAATCTTCTGTAAAAGCCTACTAGTCCTAATATAGCTCTAAATTCTTTTATTGTTCGTGGGTTTTTCATTTTACTGACTGCCGCTACTTTCTCCGGATCCACTTCTACGCCTTTATTTGATACAATGTGTCCAAGGAAATGAATTTTTTTCTAAAAAAACCTGCATTTTGAGCCTTTTTTTTCAATCCAGCGTCTTTAAGTCGCCCAAGTACGAGATCTAGATGGTTGGGATGCTCCTCAAAGGACCTACCGAAGATGATTATGTCATCCGGGTATACTAAAGCCACTTCATAGGAGAGTCCCGATATGATCAATTCCATTAAATTTTGGAAAGCTCCTGGCGCTGACGCCAAACCCATGGGTAGTTTCTTCCATTTGTAGAGTCCAATTGGAGTTACAAAAGCTGTTACGTTCTGTGACTCTTCATCAAGTGCCATTTGAAAATATCCCGATGTCAAATCGATATTGGAAAAGTAACAATTTCCGTCTAGAGAATCAATAACGTCGTTTATTCTTGGTAGCGGCCAACTGGTTTTCTCGATTTGTTTATTCAAACCTCTGCAATCTACAACTAGCCTGTAGCTGCCATCTTTCTTCTTCACCAAAAGTGTTGATGCTGCCCAATACGAATGGGTGGGTTCAATTAATTTTGCATCCTCTAGATCTTCGACAATTTTTTTCATTGCTTTTCTTTTATCAAAGCTCATACTGCAATAACTTCTTCTGAACGGCTGGGCATCTTTGTTGAGTTTAGTCTGGTGTTTAATTTTGTCAGAATATCCTAAGTTATTTGAGTTTCGTGAGAAGACTTGTTGATGTCTCGTGAACAATTCCTGTACTTTCTATTTCTGCTGGTCATTTAGTTTAGAACCTTCCAAGTTTGCGTGTTTTTCCATTTGAAAAGTTTTCAATGATTTTGGCTCATTTTGATTTGTGAAAATTCCATTCACAACTAAGTTCTGTTTGTTTTCAGAGTAAGTTCCCACTTTAGTGCTTTTATACACGGTTACTGGTGCGTCCGTTAGATTTAACACTTTTATCAAACTCCAATCATCTTCCATTGATAACATACAGGCGGCTAAAAGCAAACCAGTCTTTAATTCAAAATCTTCAATTGCTCCCACTAATCTTTCCACTCCCGGAATATTTTCTCCGTTTTCATCAGCTAATCTAATTTTCATTAGACTTTCGTTTTTACTCTGTATATAAGTGTTTTGTCCCACAATTTCAAAAACTTGAACACCTTGCGTTTTCTCTGTAGTGAGCGGTATTAAAATTTTAAAATGACTGCTATATAGTTTCTCTTCGTGTAAGTTCAATACACATTTATTGGTTTTCAGGAAATCAATTCCCAGCAGACATTCTATACCTTCGTCTGTCGTTATCACAAACTCTTGTTCAACCTCCGGTAGTCTTGGTTGCAACTGTACCAAAAGAGTTACTCTGCCTATTATTTTGACAGCTGAGTTTTTGGCTGTTAACACTCGTTTTGTGCATGTTTCAACAATTCCCGCTTTTCCCAGTTTTTGGTATGTGGTCCAGCTCAAAAACGATATACTACTTCCACTGTCTATTAATCCAACGCATCTGTTCCCATGAAGTATGATTTCTGCGTTTAGACATTTAATTGTTTTTGTCGAACCAACTCTAATGACATTGCAGTTCTGACATTTTGTCGAACCAACTCTAATGACATTGCAGTTCTAATGACCACCGGGTTTTCTTTTTAAAAGGGCAGTTTCTTGTCAAGTGTTGGGAACTTCCACATAGGAAACAATTTCGACAATTCCTCGAAAGGCGTCTTTCTTGTCCACAGGCTCTGCACTTGAAACCCTGCCTGTTGTTCCTCCTAGACGGTTCCTCTCTTCCAAAAGATCTGTCTCGGAGACTAGGTCCTGGCGTTGGAAATCGCTGCCGATCGTTAAACCCACGATCTTGTTGCTTTCCTCTGTCACGTCTGTCGTCACCCCACCGTCCCCGGGAACCGCTTCGCTCACTAGATTGATTTTGACGATTTTCTCGCTGTTTGTCATCTACTGACAATTGGTTTAAAAGCTTGGTGACGGCCTCCACTAAATCTTTTGTTTCATCTCGTCTAATTACCGCAACTTTTGGTGTTTGCTTTTCCTCCTCTATTCTTGTTACAGCTTCCAGATGCAATGCTCTTTCCAAAACTGTTTCAATTTTCATATCCTTGTCGCCGATTTGCTTTCTGAGATCTAACCTCACCTGACTATGGTTAATTCCTTCTAGAAATTTTCTCAGAACGAGATGGTCTCTAATGACTTGCGACTCCGTTGGGTAAGCTTTCAAAGCCAACTGCTTTAAATTTCCCAGAAAATCTGTCAGTTTTTCTCCTGGTTGTTGTACGCAGCAAACTAGCCGTCCCCGGAAAACGACCGGTCTTTCGCTGTAGTGTTCTCAGAAAGCTTTAACGCATTCATCATAATTTTCTTTTGTAGCTTGCGGTAGAGTGCGATAGAACTCTATGGCAGATTTTTGTAGCCTAAGTGCAAAGTAATGCGGCCGTTCATCAACTTCGCAAGCCGGATCTCCTTCAGTTCTTCTCCACTTTTGTAGTTCCGCTAACAGCTCAAAATACGTCACGTAACTTTCCAAGTCGTTTGAACCGGTAAATGGTTTCGGTAATAGCATTCTAGAGATTGAGCCCGTTGCCATTTTATTGTTCCACTACTTGTGTCGTGCCCTTTTAAATATTTGTTAAGTTGTTGAAATTAGTAGTTTCTATAAAATAATTACCAAGTAGATCGTCACTGGAAGGTGCTTTCTATTTTTATCTTTGAATTGCTAAAGCACTCTCTTTATTTTAATGTTTAAAAACTTTTGTTTATGAAAATCTAACGCTTGTTTCAATACGGCACTTCTTTTTTTACTTATTTATTCTATTTTTCTTTATATTAAAGTAATTTTTAATTTACAGCTTTATAGACGATTGTCCCACCTAATTTCTCTTTTTTACATTTAATATGATTCTGGCTGAACTTCGATTTTCCTTGTTTTTATTGATGTTTTTAATATATTTTCTTTTCTATTTACGGCAAGGACGATATTAGGGGCTTTAGTTTTCTTTTACTTTCCCCTGCTTATTGTTACCTGATCAACTTTTTTCGCTTTATATTATCTTTTTTTAATGGTAGTTTCAGAAAAAGTCAAAATATAACTTTCAGCAACTGTTTCAATTGATTTAACAACGCGACTATCCCGCACTGTTTTTTCCGATGGTTATGCCGCTCGTTTTCTAAAACTCAATTTAGCAACTAAGGTCAGAAGAAAAAAATATTTCCTAGACTAATAAGAATTACACAGTGGCGATCAGTTTCAATTACGAACGAAAAAAACAAGAAAGAACTCCTTGTTTCTACTCACTTGGTATGATGCGGTCTTTCCTTACAGGGAAGTTTCTGTCTCCACCAACGAGTAAAAGATAGCACCACGCGAGTAAATTCTCACTTGTTTTCCTGCGACTGATGTCATGTGACTGATGTCCTCCGCTGTGGCTTCTGCAATTGATTACCACAAAAATTGGTAGAAATTGGTGGTAATTGAAGATTTTTTATCCCAAATCTTTGTGTTTGTTTTGAGAATATTTCGATTTCAGGAGTTTTTGCGGTTAAAGTGCTTTTTATTTGCGTCTCCCTACCGACAAATTTGTTAAAGATTTTAAAATGTTAACTTTCCTTTAAATCTCTGTCGCCAGTGTAATATCCGTGCACTGTCTACGGTTACGGTTTGGGTTGGATGTTATTCATAAGCACTTTAAACCTCGGAGTTACTCAGGAAAATTTTCCAAGTTTCAGACTTGAATTTAATTGAGCAGATGTAAATGTACAATCAGTTTAATACAAAGTTAGATCTATTGCTTGTAAATATTAGAAGTTTTGTGAACATGAGAGATATAACGCAATTAACGAGAGGCAGCTCGATTGTGTAAGGTTTAGTTTTGAATATGTTCTTTGGTTTCAGTCCTATCAATGGTTAATTAATCTTAGGTTATTTTTACCCATTTTCGTTAATCTCTATGGGATTTTCTCATTGTAATTTTCTACCGCACGGGTCCCTGTTAGTTAAACTAACAGATAAAAAGTTTACCTGCTTGACGAATCCCGTCATGAACAAACCTTCCTTGACGCGTCCCGTCAAGATGAAACTCCATGATGATTCCCATAATTATTTATGATGCTTTCTCTATATTGTTAAAATCCGGTTTACTATTAGTAACCATCTCGTTTTATTCTCCTATTTGTTTGTGAAAATTTTGAATTATGCGTTCAATATGTAATTTATAAGCATGTCATACATTATGGTTCACTATAGAAGGAGTAGGTCTGTTCGTATTAGCTGAAAAGAAACAGGAAAGATGTGCAAAACTTTCAAACTTTCAAGGTAAGACTTTTTAAAATTCAGAACCCATTTGAGACAGCGAGCTTGAAATTTTTCCATTTTTCGCAATGCCGAAATTTTAAGGATACCACGCAGGCGAACCGTACTCCAAAATAGAAGACACCATCGATTTATATAAAAGAGGTCAACATGCTTATCTCAACACAGTGATGCCCAAATCTACAATTGAAACCACGTGTTTCAAGCGAGACCCATTCAAAGAGAGGTCAGCATTATTGTAGCGTTGACTAAAAGACAAAATTTTACACTTGTCTGGATGAAAGTCCAACTCATTTAAAACTGACCTGGAGGATAAGCTGTTTATATCATTTTGAATTTTGTCGATTGAAGAAACAGAAAACAATTTAAGGTCATCGCAATAAAGAAAATATTCAGAATGTTGTATTGAGTCTGTAACATCGTTAATAAAAATGATAAAGAGAAGTGGACCCAGTACGCTACCTTGAGGAACTCCTGACGTCACCACTGCTTCACTTGAAAAACATCTGTCAACTTTAACAACTTGCTTTCGACCAATTAGATATGATTGAAAAAGCATTAGGAGGTTGTGATCAAAACCAAATGAAGATAATTTATATAATAGTAATCCGTGCGAAACTGAGTCAAAAGCATCTTTCACGTCCAAATAAACAGTTAAGCAATGGTGAGTTGTATCTTCAGCTGCATAAACTTTGTCCAAGTACGAAATGAGTTGAGTAACCGTGCTACGTTGTTTCATGAACCCGTGCTGTTCACGTTTTATTTTGGAACAGACTCGTGAGTAAATGAAGTTGAATAATAAACGCTCAAAAACAATTGACAATTTCGGTAGGATGCTGATAGGTCTGTAGTTTGTCACATCGGATGTTGACCCAGATTTGTGAAGCGGAATAACGGTTGATGTTTTCCACTGAGAAGGCCACTGCTGAGTTTTAGTATTTCGCAAGAAAAACTCGAAGACCAATGGTGACAATTATTGAGCACATTCTTTGAGTACAAAAGCCGGAATTGAGTCCATGCCCATTGTTGAATCGTAGGGAATTCTGCTAAGCAAATTGTATACGTCGTCAATTGTGAAAGAGAAATCTTCCTAGTGGATGCTACCCTCCACTTGTAGTTCTGGTAAAATGAATGAACTGGCTTTGAAAACTAAAAATCGTATAAAAAGCTGAGCGTTCTCAAAGTTGCTACCAGCTTTGATGTTGCCGAAAAGCATCGAGGAAGGATACATCGAATTTGATTTCAGTGATCGCAGCAACCGATAAGAATGCTTTGTATTATTCAAGTTGAGCTGTTCTACCAAGGAGAATCAGTTCAATAGAAGTATCAATGTCTTCATTCATCTTCTGAAAGTCTAATTTGGTAGAGAACATTTTTGATAGTTTTCTGGTAATTGTATCACGTTTGTTCAATAGATGCATTGTATGAGAAGAAAAGAAAAATGGCATGTCGAGTCGTTTTTTACGCTTAACTTTCAAAGATTTTGACATGGCCGCATAAAATTAATCGTACCAAGGTTGATTGTAGTCAAGGTGAAGGGACGGATCAGGAGATAGAAACCAATAAATTTGTGTCAATTCAATGTTGAAATTGAGTGCTTTGAAAGACGATTTAGCATAGACCATTGCAGACGTGCTGTGACTATGTAACGCCACTTGAAAGCAAACAACTCTGTGGTCAGTAAACGAGGCATCTAAAACCGCATAGGAGAGGGTGTCTACTGTGGAAAAAACAAGATCCAAAATGTTGCTGCGACTATGTGTTGGCGTGTTGATAAACTGGTTTAGACCACAGTCATTGACGATGTCAAGAAATTGTTGTTCGGTTGTGCTTTTAGCAGTTAAGGTTGTCCAATCAATTCCCGAAAAATTGTAATCACCAAGAAAATAGTAAGAATAGTTTGCTATACCTCTAGAATCAGCAAAAGAAGAAAAAGTTTTGATGTCTTGGCTAAAACAATTTGCAATGGTTGATATTTCAATCGAGTACCGCGACGACGCTGGAGGTATGTACATATTAACAAAGAATGATAAAACTCCTTCACAGATAACTGCACAGCAACAACAAAAAGAAAATGTTTCAATCGTTAAGTCTAAGGCCTCTTAATCACCGTTAGAGCGTGAAGCAATCAGAACTCCTCCATGTTCTCCAACTTCCCGATCACTATGTGATATTATTTGATAACAGGAACCTAAAAGTTTCAGAATTAACTATTTCCTCCGAGAGCCAGGTTTCAGTAAGGAAGACAAAATTCGCATCCGAGGTCAAAGCTAATTTCAAAATATTGTGACGTCTCTCGAGGCTTCTGGCTGATTGGCAATTAAAAAGCAAACAATTAAGGTTTTCCAGTCATTAGGTTACCTCCATGACAGGAACAATATCGCCTTCTATTATGAAACAAGATTATTCTAAGGTTTCCAATTCTGCCGTATTTAGTGGTTTTGCTTTTAGACTCACAGAGTTTATATCTTTTTGAAAGTTTTTCTATGGTCTATTCGAAACAAAAACGCAAAAATAAAAAAATGACTTTGGTCAGAAAAGACTCATCATATTGAAGGTTACCTCCCTGGCAAGAAGCCAGATTGGTTTCATTTTAAAAACCATACAATCTGAAATGTTAGATTGGTGACACTGGTGGCTGTAACTCCAGACCAAGTTAAATAACCTGGTGTCTCCATTTCATAGAGATTTAAAAAAGGATTGTCATTTTAAAACTTTCTTACGAACGTTTTCGAACTCAGGTTATAAAAAACAGGAAATGCTAAATTGAAAAGCCAGAAGATAAAATGCAAATCAATAAAATCACTTTTTACTGAAAAATTTATAACGAATTTTGCCATATCTACAGTCGTATCTACAAAACTTTTCATCTTAAAAAAAATACAATTTCAATTTGAAATAGCAGATGCATATCGGAATGTTTTTTAATTAATAACCTACATATTTTACTTTAAACTTACTTTGGTTTTGTTCTATTATAAAGTTGAATTTTTGTTTCATAACGTGTCTTTCTTTCAATTTGGAACTTCATGTTCAAACTAAGCTTTCAGTGTCAATTCTCGCATTCGGTATTCGTCGCGCGTGTTAATGGCTGGTTTCTGTGTTCTGATATAGAGCGCCTCTAGTATCCTTAACTAAAATTGGTTGCCGCACTGGTCTAATATCTTCCACTGGAAAGCTTTTTTATTACCGTTACATTCAATTGCACGTATTCCCATCGATGGGTCCGCCTTGGCATGCTATGCAACCCTTGTGTTAATATGTCGGTATGTATGCCCTACACAGATGGATTTACATCCATAACAAGTGAGTTCAAAAACCACGTGGGCTTTGACGTCTTTATCTTTTTCTTTGTTCTTTCATTCGCAGCTGGTTAATTGCATCCTTTATAATATTCCCTACACAATGCCTAGGATATTGATTACGTTCCCAAATTTCTTCGATTTTTGTCAATGCTTCATGGAACGCTTTCCAATTGCTGGTGGCTTGAACCAGGTGATGTATTGTTCCCTGTTTTATGCTTTTTTTGTTGAAGGGGTGGACAGCTACCATAAATCAGAATTGTTCCAGTATCTGATGGTTTGTGATACCATGTGCAAAAAATTGTCCCCCCACGGTTGTACGTTAATTGACATGTCCAGAAATGGCAAACTGTTTTGGTAGAACTTTTCGACTAGCAGCTCGCTATTGGTCACATTTATGATGCGTGTCAGCTGCTGTGGTAATTTCCGACCTTATCAGTTTTAGTTGAAAACTATTCACCGCTTGATTCGAAAGAAAATCTGATTTTGGAATACAAAGTTTCAAAAAATCCGGTATTATATCTGTGCTAACCAGGTTTTAAGAAATTATACTTCATCTGCTACTTTCATAATTACAAAAATTGTTTTCATAGTCCAAGTATGGTTTCCAACAGTCTCGTTTTTGCAAAAATTTTTCTCAACCAACGTTTTGGCAGTTGATTTTTGCACAGTTTCTTCTTCCTACCTTTTTTTCAGCAGTTTACGTGGATTAGATTTATGTTTTAGCACTAACCCCACAGATTGAAGTTCAATTTCGGGGTCCTGATTTAGTTGGAAATATCTACTGTTGATGTTGCTGTTCTTTCGCTTCCGTCTTCACACCAAATGCTTCGTTGACTGGATCACTAAAATCACTAATTTTAACAGCGGTTTTAAAAAAATTTTCTGCGCCATACCTCTAACAGTAAACTGTCGCCTTGGTTCAGTCCGAATGACGTTGTAAAAAGGCAACCAACTCCTCTACATCACACGGCCTGATTAGAAGAAAGCTCTGAGTTTTTTATTTGACCGTTCTTTTGTTCTATTTGTTTCAAGTTTCCGAGTAACCAATAAAAATATTACACAATTGGTTGATCTAGTATTGGGTTACGGGATCAATCTCATATATCTTGGGAAGATTTTACAAACTGCTGGCTCCACTGTTTTGTTCTTGTAACGTATTTTTTTGTGGTTTGTTTCGAATCGTTTGATTTCATCTTTTCTTTTCGTGTCGGTTTTTTAGCGTAACAATTAAGTTTTTACTTTTTGGTTTGATTGTCAAGAAAGTGTTCCTACCACCGTAGGCCTTTTTTACGTTCTTAGAGTCTGAGAATTTAAATACTGCGAAAAGATTCTTCTTTTCGCTTATATTAAACAAATATTGGAATGAACCTTCTTCGAAAATATTTACTTGATATTATGTAGTCGGCTCTTATTTGAATACGTCCTGAATAATTACGCATGTTCTTTCAGTTGTTTCTCTATTTTCAAAAGCTAAGGTTCTTGGAAAACAATATTATTTATCGTGGCTTTGCTTTCTCGTTTTTTCATATTTTGCCTTTTTGCATCAACGGGGCATACAAAGTTTACTCGTTTCACGAGATCTCCTTTCATTAATTTTTTGAGATTTTCTGAACAGTTTCTGAATCGGGTTATTTGAAATCCAACTTATTAAAAAAGTTTTTTAGGAGCTCCGATCTCAGATTCACCTGTACCTGGTGACTCAATTTGGTTCCCTTCCGTTGGTTTTGGCAGGCTGATCCCTTTATTGGGTAATAGTTAGTAATTAGTTGAGAAGGTTCGTTCAAATGTAAAACAAATTCATAGTATCTGTACTTTTAGTACCATTAGAGTACATATGAACTCGAGCATGAAAATTTTCAATTTGCTCAATTCATTTTTAGTGTAGATTAGTCCTATTCTGTCTCACCTATCGTCCATAAATTTGGTTGTTTTGCACTTTCGTTCATTCCGTATTTTTCGGGGTCGTACCCCAAGAATGGCTTTCAAATGCTTTTCCATACATTCTGCATGTTGTCGTACTACATAAAATCAAATAATTTTGAGTTTTTAAAAATCTCAATCGTTGTCATTGATCAAAAGATAATCTTTAAATTTAGGTAATTTGAAACTCCCGACGTTTTAAAACCTGTACTGAAATTCGCCGCTTTCTTTTTCTGTTTTTTATTTCCGTGATATCACGCTTCTACTGATTGGCTGCTTTGAAGCAGGTTTTATTGTGTGTTTTTAACAGGTATATATTTATTAGTACGCCCATCTCAAGCTACAAAAACTAATGTTTATCGATTCTCCCCCCTAGTTGCCACACTGTTTCTTCAAATATTTTGGTTTAGATATTTGTAGAAGTTTTTTCCTGCATCTTTATTTGATTCACATTTGGAGTGCTCCCTCCAATTGCTACAAAAACTTTGTCCTCAGTAACATCGATTTGATTTTCTCTGGACTTTGTTTTCTGTATAATTTTATTGGTAACAGTACATCTACTGTTTAAGTGGTTCTACCACTAAAAGTTAATTTTTTCTTGCTTCTAGTGTAAATATCTTTATTGACAAAAATTTGGTCATTGAATTTCTCACGATTGAGTTTCCACTTTAAAATAATTAAATGTTTTGTCTGCCCAGTTTTCAATGGTTTTGTTGAAAACAATAATAAATTATTTTTTTGCCTTAAAATTCAACAAAAAAGTGCAATCATAGAAGTTTTTTCTGGTTCCTTTCCGCGCGTCCATCTTTTCCAACTCCACTCATGATAATATTGTAGTCAATTTTTCATTTGTTCAACAAAACGTCGTCTGAGACATTTTGCCTGAACTCTTTGGTACATGTAATCAATTGGTAAAGCGCATGATCTCCCAAAAATAGTTAAGTAAAGGCTGTAATTGGCAACAGAGTAAACTGACAATCTGCAAGCCATCATTACTAAAGAGATTTAAAATTTTCACGATTGGTGATGTCATCCATGTACCTATCGAAGCTCTCTTTAGCGGTTGTTTTTGTAACCATAATCTTAACGTTACCATAAAAATGAAGTTATCGCTGACTTCTAACTCTCTGGCTCTTTACGCGAGTATCAAAATGGTTTGGATATAAACAATTGCCTTGATCACTAAGACAGTTTGATGGGCAACATAATCTTGAGACCCTGCAATACCTTCGCTAACGTTCTGAGTTGCTCATTGGAACTGCTTCCTAACACATATGAATTGATTTGCAATCAATAAAACATATTGGTTACCACTTGTTTAGGGGGTAGAGATCCAATAAAATCAAAGGCAACTTGCCAAAAAGGATTTCAATATGTCAGGCTAAGTAAGTTTTTTCGGTTGCTGATTTTATCTGATTTCAATAAATACACGACTTTACCCACCCACGGATAATTATTTGGTTTCTGTAATGGGTTAGAAGAACCGTTATTGCAACCAATTGAGTGTCTGAGCCATTTATCGTATGTATAATAGGTATGGTATGTATAATACTAATAATAATATGTATAGTATAATAATAATTTATGGTATGTATAATATATAAATAGCCCGTTATGGTATGAATTTTTTTTTCAAATATAGACTGAAAAAAGCTCTTAGTTTCTTTATCGTTCTCCAAACTTATTTTTGACTTACTGCTGATAACTACTCTGGATCCAATTTTACGCCCTTTGTTGATAAAATTTTTCCCCGGAAAAGAACTTTTTCCTTAATAAAGCCCTCAAATATAGAACCACTGTATTCAAGTTGTCCAAATACAAATTCCAGAAGCATTAGATGCTCTACAAACGACCTATCAAAGTTGGTCATTTTGTCCAAGTATACTAGAACAACTTAATAGTCCCCATATAATCAACTCAATTATTTTTGGAACACTTTTGATGCCGACACCATCCAGATGATCATTTTTTTCCAATTGTAGAATCCCATTATCGTTATAAATGCTGCAACGTTCTAAGACTCTTCATCCGGCACTGCTTGGAGATAACCTGATATTCTTTGGATAGTGAATGAACAGATAACACTTTCAATCTAGAGAGTCAACAACTTCTTTACCTCTAGTTAGATTCCTATAAGTTTTTTCCAATTGTTTGTTCAGACTTCTTTATTCAACAACAAATCTGAACTTTTTACTTTTCTTCTTCACCAACATTGATGGGGCTGCTCATTACAAATGGTTGGTTTCAATTTTTTCGCATCTTTTAGAGCTTGGACCGTTTTGTTTCATTTCTTTCGTATTACCCAACTCTGAATGCAATAAGTTTTTCTAATTATCTTTTCATCTCCAATGAATATTGATTTTGCGCTTAGTTTTGTCCCAATATCCGAACTCAGTCTTGTTTTTTAATAAAATCTTGTTGAAGTTTCACATACAATTTTTCTACTCTCTCTCTCTCTCTATCTCTCGATTTCTGCTGTTTTTTTTTCTTTAATCAATTCTCTTCAAATTTTTGTGTCTTCGAAGTCTTTTCAATAGAAAAGATGAACTGAAATCATGATCCAATGTCATGAACGTGCTTTGATTTTGAAAAACTGTAATCCTAACAGAGTTTTTTTCTTTTGTGGTTGCTTTCTGCTTTTGACTACTGATACACCGTGATTGGTATTGGTGCCTTCGTTAAATTTAGCATTTTTTACCAGACTAGAACCGTCTTTCATTAGTATCATACTTGTCGCTAGAAGCAATCTAAACTGCAATTCAAACACTTGGGTTGCTTCGACTAATCCTTCTAATACCGGAACTTCCCGTTTCAGTCAGCCGATATCATTCTAATAAGGCACTTGTGTTTACTCTCTTAAAAACTGTTTTCTCCTCCTATTGCAAAACCCTGAACAAGTTGCTTTCCTCACAGTTGTAAAAGGTATTGATTTTTGCACTTACTACTGTAAAAGTTCTCCTGGACTAAGTTTTTCACGCGATTATTGGTTTTTAAGAATTCAACTGGCACTGAAAGGTACATGCTTTCCTCTGCTGTCAGCACAAACTCCTGGTCAACTTCTAGGTGCATAGATAATTCCAGCTTGTGGTACAATTTTTTTTAGATTTCCTCCCTATGTGCTCCACTGTGTCTTCAAATTCTAGGAACTTGTTGGCTTAATTCTGCTGCAGGGTCATTTTCCTCGATCACTTTCCAGTTTGAAACTTGTTGCCCTCAGCTACATCGCTTTGATCTTTCCTATAGTTTCTTTTCAATTTCTGTTTTTAGCGGTGATAGTACAATTACTGTAGAGTCGGTTCAGACTTATCGTCGTCAAAAACTATGATTGTTGGTACAAATTGAACTGTTGAAGAAAGCCTTCAAAAATACGTGGATGACATCACCAATTGTGGAGGCAATCAATTTTCTTAAGTAATGATGGTTTACCGATCATCAGTTCACTCTGTGACCTAGTATATTAAGTTTTACCATTTTTTATGAGTTCATCTGCTCTGCCAATTGATTTCATAAAAACAACAGTGCAGACAAAAATTCTTCCGACGACCACGTGCAATTGAAAAGTTGTTGGAACAGTGAAAAATGAACTAGAGTCTTGCAATGACCTGAAAAGGCGAAATATGGATGTGGAGAAAGGAACCAGAAAAAACCTTCCTGGACCGCAGGACCTTTGGATCACTATAAATAAAATAGATTGAGTATTGTGTTCAACAAAGGCTTAGTGACTGAGCAGACTTTGGCATTAAAAAATTGGCTCTTATTGGTTTTTCTTCCACCAGCTAATTGAGTTGAAATATTAAACTGATTTTCAGCACTCATTGTGTGGCAAAATCTATATTTTGTGATAATTCATAGGGAAAACATTAGAAGTTCACGGGGTCCTTGAGATAAGCATCGTAGCAGTTCCTCTAGTGGCAAAGATTGAAACATTTAAAACCAATCCTTCGAATGCAACAAAAGGGCCTTGATAAAGAAAGATCTATTATCAGTTGAGCTTATACCTATTCAAAGTGCTTTCTTTAAATTTTAAAAAAATCCACCCGCAAAAATCCATAGAAAAGTGCAAAATCAATTCTCCCATTTTATAACAATTAAATTTTTTTGACTAAATTGTGATCTTTAACTGCATCAAAAGCATTATTAACCTTCATTGCCGAATCTGGAATTGACTTTTATTGCAAGCTTGAAATGACAGTCAACATGAGAAGAGCTGGTCAACCACTTTTCAAAAAGGAGAAAAAACTCCGGGGGTTAATTGATCATTGGTACCAAACACTTCTTCTCAAATACTGGGTATAAGTTTGTGGAGGAGTAATAGGAGTAATAGAGACAAAATAATTGCAAAAGTTGTCCTTTCATGCAATTATATCTCTTTTACGATTACAAACAACTGCATGATCACCCTGATTGTTAAAAACTCCTGTGGAAAAAAATTCCATTTCCTCTGCTTCTACTCAATCAACAAGGACTCCTGGCTTATTTCGGATACCCTGATTTATACCCTGAAATCATTATGCGTAAGAAGCAGACCATGAGAAAATATTGGACGACAAGATATGCAAACTCTGAATTAGCTCGTCAATGGCGAAGAAAGTCTTGTCTGATCCCCAACTGAGGTTTGCTTTTCAATGAAAGCCAAATTTTTTGGATTTTTTGTGCCTTGTTCAGTTGAGTACAATCGCTTGATTAAAATGATTTGGAAAACTTTTATATTTAATTGAGCCAAACAAAGCTGCCTAGAATTGAATTTTTGTTTGACATACGCCAGTTGCTGAATTCGTTATTATCAGCGAGCGTTGTAGCCAGGCATCATGACTTAAAAACAATTCTCATTAGTTTTTCCAGCTCATCATGTTCTCAATGTATTATATTAAATAATTTCAATTTTTTCTTCAGTTACCGTGTTGGAACGCTTGGAGTAATCTAGCTGAAAGGCAACAAGGCGTAGAATATCAAGACACAATATAACTTCTAGTCTATAAGATTGATTCCTTTTTTATCATAAATTTCTATTATCATTTTCGATTAGATCATGGGAAGACAACAGCCCGCATTTATCGGCTAGATTAAAATCTCTCAGAATATCTGAGAAAAATATGTATTGTCTGGTTTTTAGCGGATTTTTATTTTACTTTGAGGACTTGTAACATAATATTCAAGAAACAGTTTGTTGGTTGGGCAATTTGCGAATGACATGGTAGCAAGAATTTAGTTTAGCAATATGTATTTAGTAAAGGGCTGGATCAACCAGAAGGACGAACGCTTTTTCCTTTATCAAAAACGTTCATTAGCCAAAAATGAAGGCAACCAACTTGAAATTGAAAACCCTTTTTCCAATCTTTTATCAGTCCAAAATGTAGTCCATACTTGACTTGAATGCGTTGAGTAAACAAGTTTTTGATTTTGATTGTTTTTAAAATGCTGAAGCATACCATGCGTAAGAAGCAGACCATGGGAAGATATTGGACAAGATATGCAAACTCTGAATTAGCTCGTCAATGGCGAAGAAAGTCTTGTCTGATCCCCAACTGAGGATTGTTTTTCAATGAAAGCCAAACTTTGGATTTTTTGTGCCTTGTTCAGTTGAGTACAATCGCTTGATTAAAATGATTTGGAAAAATTTTATATTTAATTGAGCTAAACAAAGCTGCCTAGAATTGAATTTTTGTTTGACATACGCCAGTTGCTGAATTCGTTATTATCAGCGAGCGTTGTAGCCAGGCATCATGACTTAAAGCAGTTCTCATTAGTTTTTCCAGCTCATCATGTTCTCAATGTACTATATTAAATAATTTCAATTTTTTCTTCAGTTACCGTGTTGGAACGCTTGGAGTAATCTAGCTGAAAGGCAACAAGGCGTAGAATATCAAGACACAATATAACTTCTAGTCTATAAGATTGATTCCTTTTTTATCATAAATTTCTATTATCATTTTCGATTAGATCATGGGAAGACAACAACCCGCATTTATCGGCTAGATTAAAATCTCTCAGAATATCTGAGAAAAATATGTATTGTCTGGTTTTTAGAGGATTTTTATATTACTTTGAGGACTTGTAACATATTGTTCAAGAAACAGTTTGTTGGTTGTGCAATTTTCGAATGACATCGTAGCAAGAATTTAGTTTAGCAATATGTATTTAGTAAACAGAAAAATAATTGAGCGACTGGAATTTTTGTTGGTAGTCACCATATCGCCATTTATGTGGGGTAACTTAACATGCTAACAATTAACATAAAAATTGCAAGGGCGCGAAAGAAATAGACAAAATAATTCTTCAAATCCTTAAACCATAATGGTACTGTTTTTTATATCTCTTGTATCTTTCTAGGTGGTCGCTGTTTTTACTCTTCTCGCCCACGCTTAATGGGTGAGCCTTAATTGAACCACTGGAGTACAACCATTCCCCTGTCCAGAAGTTTTCGTTTGGACACCTGCGAAAATTGTCTGTAAACTTGTTTTTTCTTAGAGGAAAGAGAGAAGAGCCCTTAAGTTTTCATTTTGGTATTGAATCGTAAGAAATGGTCTGCAAGTTGATGTTTAAGAATAAAAGATTATCAGTTTGATTGCGTTTAAAACGTAAAAAGCCGTCGGCATGTACTGTTTCTTATATTACTTATGTTTGGTTTTGACTCTAAGAATGAATTGTAAGTTTGGCTTTCAACAACAGGAAACAATGCGAAATTGAGTTATCCACTTGATGTCTCGCGATGAAACAAGGACTCATTGAGTGAAATGAAGCACCATAAACGTTCAACAAGTCTCATATTTTCAACACGAAAAAAACCAAAAAAACATAGCAGGGCAAGTCTTGACATACATTTTTAAGAATTTCCAAGGAGTAATAAAACTAGACCTAGAATGGACTATGATCGGAGTGGGAAAAATCTTTTTTGAAAAATCCGATCAATTGGTTCGCAAAAGAAAATTATTAAAACCAGAAGACAAATTGCCAGAAATATTCGACTGAAATAAATCTACGCCGCAAAACCACTCACTTTTCCGCTCCGTTTCCTGTTTTGGCATGGCACCACTCCACTTCGACTTCAACAAAAATGAAAACGTGTGAACAGATCTTAAAAAACAGTGCTTAAGAAAACAAATCTTAAAAAAACACATCTTTAAAAATTTTTTGAATTGCAAAAAATTGTATTTGTTCACCTAGTTTCAGCAATAAGCTGAGGTAAAAAATTTGGATTTTTTTTGTTCAAATTGTTTTCAAAACTTACCATCCAAACCTCTGCGACTAAAAAAACATCTGAACAATTAGCAACATCATGTTGGAAGAAACGACGATTTCTTACGCTCCAACACAATGAACCTTGGAAACCAAACGAGTCGACGGTTTCTTACGTTTTAAAACCGAACATTTAATCCACGCATTACAAATTCATGAATACAAGTTATCATTTTTTCTTGCATCTAAAACTCAGCCGACCGACGATTTCTTAAGTTCGAAGCAGGACATACAGAACAAACCAATTATACTGACGACTTCCTAAGTGGAAAATCGAACATTCCAAACACTTCTAAAGTCGTTATTGTTCTGCTCTCCTGTCCAGGGATACGTTCCCAAATAAAAATAAATTTAAAAACAGCTTTATTGACTTGGTGAAAACGTCCTATCTTCTATCTCTGCGCCTTCATAAGGCATTTGGTATTAAAACTACTCAGAGCAGACCGATTTCCTTTTACATAACTAAAATAGAGAATTTTTTTAATGTTTTCTAATATGACAGCAGCAGCATGAAGGCAGTTTTTACCATGAGAAGGATTTCTTCCATTGTATAATTGTCTCTTAAACACCTGCTTTAAAATGAACCATTTTTAAAAACTGACATCTTGAATTGATAAAATGATGTCAATAAAGATAGCGCAAAGGACAGCCAATCAAATATGACATTTCGCAAGTCTATAAAAATAATATTCCAGTTGAAATTCATTTCATCAACTTGCCGTCAGTTTCTGTTCACATCCTATTGTCAGATTTCTAAAGGAAAAGACTTTTTCATCTCTTTATCCCGACATAGGCTCCGTACACAAGCAGCAGCGGCTGCGAGTTTAGCTAATTTTTCACACCGCCTTATTTGTTCACATGCCAAAATTGTTGTAAATAATGAAAACATGATTCGCGCCCATATATAAATCGGTTAGCATAAAAAATACTTGTTCAGCCAGAGAATGCGTCGGGTAGGCATGTTTTGGAAACACCATAGGTTTGCCTGTCTTCACACGGAATAAACTTTCAACAAAGGTATCTAGTTTCCTTCTGAAATGAACTGCGCACACAGAATGTGTTTTTGAAGTAAAATATCACAAGCCAACAAAAACCAAAACCGTTAAATGGGAAAAATGATAAATGATTTAATTACTATTTCTCAAAGATTATTTTTAAAACAGATAGTGTTGTCCTGTGCCAGTACTCCTCACCATCAAGATCAAAACGGAGAGGTTAGTCGACAGAAAATTCTAAGTGTTTAACCAATTTTGTTGGTTTAAATTGACTCTCATCTGACACTGTCCATGTAATGTTACAGCACAAGATATAAATTTTGTGAAAATCAGTGTTTTAGATATAGTGGCTTAGTGGAGAGGCTCCGTGTGACCCTTTAGTCAACTCTACAGCTGCTGGCGATTGTTCGCGGAGCAGATGTGGGGGTAAGAATTGATCGAAGTCTTTTCTTTAGTAAATCAAGACTACGGGACGTGAACGACAAGCGAACGCGAGTAGTATATAGATGAGCGGAGCTGCCCCGGGGGGGGGGGGGGTGACCCACATGTTTTAAGATAGACTATAGTGATTTCAAATCATTTTGGTCACCATTGAATTATCGCAGCAATGTATAAAGATAGGTAATATTTTACATGTATTAACATTAAAGTTATGGGAACAACGTATAAAGATAAGTTATAGATTTTACATGTATTAAGATTTGATTTTTGACAGTAATGTATAAAGATAGGTACTAGATTTTACATGTATTAACAATAGAGTTATGGGAACAACGTATAAAGATAGGTAATGGATTCTACATGTATAAAGATTTGATTTTTGACAGTAAAGTATAATGATAGGTATTAGATTTTACACGCATTAAGATTGGAAATAAGACAATAGCGCATTGAGAAAAGTAATAGGTCTTATGTATAAGATTTCTCATTAAATTTTTTATCGCAAAATAAGAAATAAGGCTAACAGATAGCAAATTGGAAAATGAAGCTGTGTTATTGTAGCTGCGAAGCTGTAAGCTGAGCTTAGCTATATTGCGGTGCTCTTGGTTTTTTTTTGTATCATCATCTGAAGCTCCATTTTCGTTTTAAATTTCCTCTAGAACATTCTGTCTCGTCACTGCTTAAGTGGTTTTTTTCACGCTTGATTTCACGCTTTCTGCGTGACCTAAATTAACGTATTCAGAAGTCCTCTCTTGCTAAATCAAAGCTGCTTGTAAGAAGAAAGATTGTAACGTCCGAACAGCCTAGTGGTTAAAGCGACAGGCTGTTAATCAGGAGATCAGTGGTTCGCACCTCGGCAGTGGAACATTTTTTGCACCCAAAAACATCCTCCTTTGAATTAAGTTTTAACTTTTTAGGCGACAACGATAACTTTTATCAACTCACTTCTCTATCTTTTTCCATTTTTATTTTACGGCACGCAAGTCTATTTCGCAGCTATTCCGGCAATTAATTTTTTTTCTTTCACGATGATTCATAATTTTGACGCTAATGTTTTAAGGTAGTGGGTAGCAAACAGTGCTCAATAACACTAAGTGCCAAACAGAAAATTCTACAGTGCTAATACACTTTCGAATATTCTGAATAGCACCTGTGTTGAGAATAACCTAATTCTAAATCATGCGTTTTCTAGAAAACGTTTTCCGATCAAACTCATGATTGTTGTAATTTATAGTTTTTAAATCACAAATTTATTATGAATGATGTCACAGCAAACTACAGCTAATTTTGATTTTCAGAGACTGTACAAGTAAAAAAGGATTATCTCAAACAACTGATAAAAACAAAATAATCAATTCAACTCTGGGTTAACTGGAATCAAAATGGATCAAAATAGACCTCTGCTGAACTAATAACATTGTATTGGTCTCCATAGATGGATGTCTACATTGATACACACCAAAAATTCTTATTGATAGCCATGATGAAAGTTATTTAATCAGAAGTGCTAGAACAAAAGGAACTTTAAGAATTTCCAGGTGTTTCTTTTGATCAGAACAGTAAACCTTGCTCAATTTTTTCATCCAGGGTTGTCTGCAGATCTGGTCAACACCTTGCAAAACGAGTCAGAAAACTTTTACATGCTCAGCTTTAATTTTAAAAACACGGTTCTGGTTTCCCATCAAGAATGGTTAATTTAAACAGTGGATTCATCAACTTGAAAAAACTTTATTACATTCACATTACATGTTCACAAGCGTACAAATTATTTAAATGGATAAAAATAATGAAAAAGAATCAGAAAGTTTAGATCATCAAAAGTGTCGCATGAATTTCACCAGAATCAACAATTCGTTTTGGATAAAAAAACGGAGTTCTTTTTTAGTGTGCTCATAAGTTAGAATTTCGTTAGTGTGCTCATAAGGTGTTTTATATTTCTGAATCCTCTGTTAGTAGAGGTTATATTCACTAATTCGTCCAGGAGTCGTCTGTATTTCTGCAAAAGGTCCATCACTGTTTTCTTCCAGAACACTCTTGTTGAGTCCTTTGCTGCAGAACTTAGTTTTGTTAGTTACTGAATTATTGCAACAGTATGTTTTGCTACATGAACATAGCATTTCAGTCATCGGAATTCCTCCTTGAATAATCCAGGCTCACGCTTATCATGTTTTATATGTTTATCGCAACAAGTTCTTGGAAAAACATTACTTGTACTATTAGCATGAAAAAAATCTGTACAGTCATTACTTCTCATCTCATTGCAAATACTCCTCATTTCTGGTTTAATGCATTCATAGAGATTTTCATGAGCCAGTGCCAGATACAAAGAATCAGTGTCCATTTCAAGCTCCTCGAATTTCTGAACATCACAGAACTTGTCATAGAAGTGGTAGTAGAGCTCCAGCATTCTCAGTTTTGCATACTGTAAGATAAAGAATCCAACAAATATTGGTTCACGATGCTCAACAGTGCTTTTTGCATGCTCAACCTCAAATGTATCTGTCGAAACGTTGTTCAGTCTTCTTAAAAGACTGTTATTAATATCTTTATGCGTCTTTTCATCGTTAAGATAAAGAGTTTCTGTGTGTCGACTTCGATCCATAATCTGATAACCATACGAGCTGTTCCCAAGTAATTTCATAGATTCAGCAACAACGCTAGAGTCCAGATTTTTATCACCTTCTCGTCTTGCATCAATGACAGATTGTACAAAACCGTTGAAACATTTATGCGGGATATACTCAGGGAATCTGTGGATTTCGGTACAGCGGAGAACCAGCTTCAAATAAAACTTTAATAATGACTATTGTGTTGTGACTATTTCATTGTTTAATTTGTAACTCGAAATCAACATTCGTTGTAGTTTTAGCAAAAACGCGTTTCTTTCAGCATAATCTAGCATGAATTTACCTTTATTCTCTCTCCCAACATCACAATTTATGAAAATTGGAGGAAAGTTTGCAAATCGTTCACAAAGTTCTTCAGAAACTTCTAAATCACACTGTACATATCCGAATAATTTATCTTCGTGTATTCGCATCAACATCGTCTCACTGCTCAAAGATAATTTTTAGGGGAAATTTTTTCTAACGTGGTTCTTCAACATGGAGTTCTTCTGAACCTGATCCCACCATTCACATTCTCTCATCTCTATAACTTTACATCCTTTCTTTTCTAGGTAAAGCTTTCGTAACTTATCAGACGCACGCTTCCGGATACCAGTCTCAAATTCGTCCTTACCAAGACGTGGTTGAGTTTCTATACAGGGATAGAAGTGGTAGTAGCATCCAAGGGCTTCAAAAATTGTTCGGCAGTGACCACAAAAGCCATCCACAGTAAAAAAAATCAATTTTTTCTGTTTTCCAGTCGTATAGAAGCTCTCAAGAGTACATTCGGGTCTGGATGCTTGATAGAAAGACATTACAATATTCTCAAAGTTCCCGATTTTGTTTTGACGAGCTTTGAACTTTGAAGATCGCTATCAAGCTCCCATCTAGTGTAGAGTCCAGTTGGCATCGCTTGGCACATGGAGAAAGGGTACAATTGGCTAGTATCTTTTCCAAATATTGCTTTACAGACATTATTTGACTTCCTTATGAATGTTTTGTCTACAACAACTCTCCTCGTAAACACTTTTGACGGACTACCAGTCATTTCACTTCGTAATTTCTCATGCAAGTCTTTTTCAGCTTCCATGAAAGGTAAAATTTTCTATCCATCGACTTATGAAGACAGATGTTGGCTAAATTAGGTAGCGTGCAACCGAGCTTTAACATATCAATTTTATGATCGTGATAAAATTTCATCATTTTCTTCATTGCTTGCAAAGTTGGTACAACCTCTTTGCTATTATACCAACGAAGGAAATCTCGAAAAGTTTTCACAACTCTTCTAGGAGAGCATAGTTTTCTATTCCAGTTCTAGGCTTTTCTTTCAGTCCCATTTCCCGTAGAATCTTTTTCCAGTGGATTTAGGTTTTTCAGTTTGGTGAAGAAGGAATCGTAAGGTGGAAGATGGCTACAGTCAAGTTTCGATGGCGAATCAAACCATTCATATGGGAAATAACCTTTTGTCTCCTCGGATTGATATGCTTTCAGAAAAGAGTCCAGAGTTGTTGCTCCACAGAGAAAATTTACAATATCGAGAAATTGAACATCCCCAAATTTGAAAGCAATAAATTGATTTGCCTTCTTGATTACCGTAGGTGTAACAGCTTTGTCGTTAAGGAGATGAGGAATGAGATATATTTTGATTAAATTCAGATCATACTTTCCACTGTTGAATCCAAAAACTGGTAGAATGTCAACATAATTATTGAAATGACAACGGAGATCAAGGAGCTGCTTGTGTTGTATCATAAAAGTTTTTTAGATGCATTACTATCTTCTGTTTCACTACTGATATTTGATTGAGTCTCGGAAATAATTTGCAGTCTGGAGGAAACATCATTCAACCTGGTTTTGATCTCTGCTTTCTCCTCCAAGAACTTGGATTTCACATCCACTTTGTTTTTTGCTGCTAGTTTTTCCAGTTGAGCTACAAAGGATATGATGAGACGATTAGGATCGTTTTCGCATAAAAAAACTGGTTCGTCCAACAAATTTGAAGAGATTGATATCGATACAGGTACATGAGTACCAATCCATGATGTTGTCGCTGTGTTATTGATATCCACTGAATGAACATGTTTTGCTTCGAAGTCGAAGACGGCTAAATTTTTGAAGAGATTATCATCTCCTGGATAAGCAATTGAGAAGTTGTCAAGCTTCTCAAACAGTGTTTCCCGCAAAGAATAAACACCTCGCGGATAGACATTTTTTACTCATTCTTTACAAGTTTTCAAGTGACGATTGAAGTTTCCGGAATGGTTGAAAAAGACATCACAACTGGGACAACGAAACTTCTGGAAAAATTTATTGATATCATTAACATAACAAAAATGGTTGTTAAATCGAAGCAATTTGATGTTTTTATCATATGTTTCAACGCTTCGTCGAACAAGATCACCAATAATTTCGTCATCTTCAATGTCAAAATCATAGACGACAATATTTTGTTTTATTAGTTCTTCAATTATAAGAATTTGACCAAAGGAAACACCTGCAAAATGTTCGGGGTCGGAGCCACTTGTAGTAACAAAATTGTGAAATTTTTTAGTTGCATTTGGATCAACATCTATTGATCCAAAAAAATGAATTACAATTGCACGGAATAAACACAAATTATCGCTATACGGTCCATCGTGTCCATTTGAAACGAGACAATTAACCTCAGGCTTCCTTAACAATGGCTCTGGAAGAGGAGTATCAGTGCAGCCCATAGGTATATTTGTAAGAAACGTTGCAAAAGCGGCAAGATTTGTAATTACTATGAATCGCCATTTTGAGTTTTGACGTTCTTTTTTGTACATGTTTAAATCAAGTCAAGTTTCTCGATTTTGTTCTGAAGGTTTAATAAATCGTTTCTATTGCTTAGAAGGAAAGCTTGACCCAGCAGTAAGTTATTTTCATGCGGATAATAATATCGATAATTATTTGTCTCTATATTTTCCAAAATAAACCCCAATGCTAGGTTAACTTTTGCAGCACATTTCTATTTTGTGAAAACTTCATCGAGTTTTTCGTTGATCCTTTTGTTGTCCAAATCCGATAAACTGAAGTTTGAAAACTTCTTGTTTGCCATGCTCAGCATGCATATCATCAGGTAAATGTTGACAGGCTGCCAGTTCTTCGTTCAATGACTCGCTATCGTTATCAACTTTCTCCATAATCTCACGGACACGGTTTGTGTTTGAGGATCCAATTTTTGTGCTGGCTTGATGTACATTTTTGTCGGTGAAGTTGCAATGAGTAGAAACTTGGGAACTGTTTCTGACAGACAACACACTTGTTCAGTGTATTACAAACTTTTGCTCCGTGAGCCTTCGCAATATGGTATGACAATTCTGCAGCATTTTTTGTCGCAAAATTACAATTCTTTTTCTTACAGTAAAGCGTCTCCATCATACATGTCTTCTTGTGGCGAGCAATATGAGCCCTTCAGCATATTTTCCACATTTTTCACAGTTGACGTGTAGGTTTCGATCTTTTGCAGGCAATTTGTTATAACTGTGTAAGTTTAACTATGGAATGAACACATAGATGTTTTGTTTTTGTCGAAGTGTATTGACATATGAGTCTTAGAATATGAGTAAATGAATGTCCCACAAGATCTGCAGAATTTCAAGGTGTATACATGACTACATGCGAACAATAAAGTTGAAATAGTTCTTTATTATTAAAAATAGATTTTAACTCGAGTCGTCAGCCAACCACAGCAAAGTTTGCAAAACTTCGGGAAATTGCGACAATCATTATTCGCGTACACAACTTCAACAACCCTGATTTGTTTACATTATGTCTAGACACAATTTGTTCACAAGCAATGAAAACAACCAAATTTTACGACAGGTTAAAGATTGTAGAACTTCGAGAAAATGCGACAGCTTTGATTTGCTTGCGGAGCTTCGGAAAGTCCAGACAGCCTTGATTTGTTTACTTTGTGTCTAGACAGAATTTGTTTACAAGTTAAATTTTAATGAATTTTCATCGTAGAAAGCCCATGAAATTTTGTTTACTCGGTGTTCTCAACTCAACTCAGTAATTGATAGAAGTAATTAACTATTTGCTCACTCAATTCATTATCTTACTATGGTTCAGGATATGTACGAAAACAGTCCAGAAAACTTCAAAAAATTTCAAAAACGATTCAAATACACTATTTGCGACACAGAACCAAAAATACAAGATTCTGGAATAGAAAATTATGCGTACGGTTATCATTCATCTTCGACTGTTATGGTTGGTTGTTCTTTTGGTTCCAGCCTTTGGCATCTCATTTTTGTCTCAAGATTTAATATCTTTCCTGTGCTCCAAAATATCCATCATAATATGCAAATCAGTACATTGCTGTAAACGGGAGAAAATATCTTTGTAGGCAGTCAGAGGTAATGCGAATGGATCTGCAAAGTATAGTACAGGGTATGCGTGGCGTTTGGCAAGCATCACCCAATGCGTTCCAAAAGAATCGGCTCGTGATACAAATACATTTATAAAACTGTTTACAGGTAAATTTAGGGGATAATTGTCAGCAGCATAAACACCTCGAAGTTTAAATTTTAGATGCTTGCACTTTTTAATATGAAAATAATATTTATCTTTGTCCATTAGTTTGCTTTCATAGGCAGAATATTTTTGGATACGTTTCTTGCAGAGTCAATCTACACCGTAGATGATTTTTCGCCAAGAAAGAAAACTTCAACTTTGTTGGTTAAAGCTGTATCAAATTTCAGCTCCACCGGTATAGAAAAATTTGTTAGTTCAGGATGAATGAAATCATGTGTGGCTTCTTGCGTACTAGTCAGGTCGAAAACCATTATAAAATGCTTTGAAAATTCACTCAATGTTATTCCATGACCGTTTTCTACATAGGCTAATGCTCTCATTGAATTGTAGTACAAACGTTTGTTGTCAACTGTTGACATTGGTGTACCAGCTCTAGCGAAACCGTTTTGGAACACTGTAATCTCACGCAGCCCAAATTTTTGATAGCTAAAGGGATTCACTATATTAGTGCCAATGAAAGCATCACCAGTACACAATGCAATTATAAGTCGTCTTATTGGTTCTTTTTTAAAGATATCTTCATGCTTCCAGCTTTGCTGACCCGTTGTCACAAGAAATTTTTCGTTATTACTTCATTGTATCGATAGTCTGCGGGTGTTCTCATAAGTGTTTTCTCAATGGCTCCGACAACGTTGTCTGATACGGTCAGCTTTCTAACAAAAAGATTGGTTTCATCAATTTTTACTTTGTAATTTTTGCCAGCTGCTTCACTTATGGTAGCAAAATCATCTTGGGATCTTCGGAAGGAAATTCTCAGGGTAACTCCACTTACTAGGTGTTTTTCGCACGAGATAAAATCAACAGCTAGTTTTTCATAAAGAGTAATTTGAGCTGATTCTCTCGCAGCCTGCTTTCTTGCACCTTTTATTGCATTAGCAATTGCGCTGGGAATTGCTTCATACTCATAACCTTGACACTTTAACCAAGTATTCTTTGCATCTGTCCCGTGCGAGAATTCTGTTTCTATAAACTTCGTGAGCATAATGTCCATTGGCAGAAGAGATTTTTATTCAGAAACGGTGCAGTCGGCAAATAGGGAATGAAAGACATTATTCACGAAAAAAGCGGCATCAGTATTAGCGGGATCACCCGCGTCATATCGTAAATCAGTTCTATCAACATTTTGTATTCGGCATTTGATTTCCAAATAAACTTTCTGCAAATCAATGAAATTGTTGCGATCACCTACAACTTCAAATTCGAGCAATGATCCAGAGGGAGAACACAGTTGTCCAGTTTTTTTCTCGAATGATTGATCAAAAGTAACTAGCAAAGGAAGGTATTACAATATTAGTTCGCATTTTTCACTCTCGAGAAAAAATCCAGTCGACTCTTTCTTGGTTGTAGTTTTCTAGAAACAGATTTTTTTAGTTGAAAGTTTTTTGTAGGTTCGAGGTTTAGCATAGTGTTGTCTTCGAAGTTTAATTGCTTGCCGGCCCCGTGTTATGCGTGAATGGAAAGAACCACCAATTTGTTTGCGGACTGTTTTTGCAACCGTGCTTTTCAACGCCTGCTTTGCCGACTTTCGTTTCATTGCTACTTCGACCAACTCAGTTGCACCCTGTATTAAAAGCCCTCGACCAATTTTTTTTGGCAGCAGGCCATTCAATTTTTCTTGCCAATGGTGAAGCAACTCTTCCAATACCTGCAGCGAGGGCTTCAAAGCCACTTTCTCTTTGACGGTAATGACCAGCGAAATGTGGCGTTGACTGTGATGCTTGGTTTCTGTAGTAAGCTTCCATTTCACTTGATTTTTTGAAACTTTAAGCTTACTGTCACTTTTCCTGTACCATTAAATGGAAAAAGTTTTCCAGCTTCGTTCCTCAACTCTAATTTAATGTTCTGAAAATTGTTAGAAAGTATGGGTTTGTAATCCAGAAATGTAAATGTCTTGTGATGAATGGGTGTAACACCGTTTATGCTACCGTTTTTTAAACGTCTTTCGGTCTCAATTATTTTAATTACAGGAGCTCTCACGTCTCCAATATTCTGATATTCTATGACGTCTATGTAGACAAATATCAATTGTGAGCCACAGGTTAGGTCAACTGGAAAATCACTTTGGTGTCTATATTGTGTTTTGTGTGATTTGTATGCAATATGAATGTATCCATCAAGCGAGTTGTCTTTTATACCCATGAAGCCGAGAATACTTGGAACATCTTTGTTTTCAAATGGAAAACCCTCATTCGTTCCGAATTGTAAAACCAGTTTATGAGTAATTTTGTCAAAAGTAAAATCAAATTGTTTAAACTGAGCAATTCGCCTAAATTCATCCACTAGTTTATCAAAGCTACTGTAAATGCTTTTGCGAATTTTTCTGAGGTGTCCACTGCGATTAACTGAGGCGTCAAGTTCGGCTCCCGAGTTTTTATAAACGACCAACACGTTTGAATTGATGTCGTTCATGTGTGATGGGAAAGATATTGAAGATAAAACTACTTGCCATTCTCCATCCAAAATAAGTGGTTGAGCTAACTGGTTACGGAAATTTGCCATTGTATTTTCAACAAAAACTTCCATTGATGCGTTGGATATTAAGTCGATTGTGAATTCTTTGGCGGGATTCATTTTGTTCGTTTAACACGTTTACTTGGACTAATTCCGGTTCATAAAATTTACCCTCAATTATAACGTTGTGTGCATCTATAAGATTGTACCTTGGTGGACTCGCAGTAGCAATTTTGAATATCGTAAAAACTTCGTTTGTATAATTTTGTTTATAACTTTTTCTGAATTTTTCGTCGGACTTTGCAATCCGAACAAGCTCTCCTTCTTTGTATTTTTGTTTGTACTTTTTTTTGCTGATTGCTAGTGATATTAAAAATGGTTCATCTTTTTTGAACACTTTATTAGGTGCTAATTGGGTAAACCGGTTAACACAACTGTTTTTTGTATTTACAAACTGGGGCAAATCTTTAATATACGTCGAAGTTAATTTTCCCTCCAAATATTTGTAAATAATGTTTTTAAGCGATCGAAAGTCCCTCTCCGCGAAGGCTGACTTAGTTTCGTTTCATGTTTTGTATAAACGAATTCCCTTCTTTTCACTAAATTTTTTGAAATCTCCTTTGAACTCTGATCCCTTGTCTGTCCATACTTTCTCTGGCTGTTTCTTCTTGATCATTTTTTTGAACGCTTCAACGGCATCTTTTGCATATAAAGCCTTCATTGGTTGAACTCGTAAGTAACGCGATAAAACAACCACAGCCACTAACAAATATTTTACGCCATTGTTGTGTCGTGCTACTTTATCCATATACGCAACATCGACAGACCAAATTTCGTTTATTCTGAATGCAACAGATTTCAGTCGGGGGAGACTTGTTTGTGTTTCGTGTAGGGGGCTTTAGACTGAAGATAGCGAACAATTTTGCTTCTGGTAAAACCACTAGCTTTCTTTAAATTAACAATGCTACCAAATGCAGCACTGCCTTACGTGTACAATTTGTCCAATTGTTTAACTTGATAGGAAGTAATTTTCCCAGAGGCTGGTTGGTTTGATTTCTTTTTCTGCTGCTTTAAAGCTGCCCTCGTCGTTGTCAGAAGTTTTTGCTTTTTTTCTGCGGGATTTTGAATCAATTTCCCTGTCTGTCTCATATTCCAATAATTGCAGTTTTTCTTCGGAAGATAAATTTTAATACTTTTTGGTGTACGTGTTACAAGTCAATTGTGGACCAATGTTGAGAAGCGCTAATATACTGAATAGTTCGAAAGATAGTTTACAAGTAGTTTGCTGTAGATTGTAAAAAAAATGTAGCGCTAAGAACGTCCATGTTTGAATCTCTGATAAGCAATCTCTTTGATTAGTCCAAGGACACAGAATCTGATTCCTCTATTATCTCCAGTATTTTTCTCGCTCTTTCAAACTTTATCCCATTCAAGATTCTAATATCATTCAGCATTCTTTTTCCGAAAGTTGATGTGTTGTCTGTCGCAAATGATTTTTCCGTTGACTCGTTTATTGTACTTCTATCATCCACTGGAGCGTCAGTTTGTTGTTCTGTATCTTGTTGCGAGGCAGAAGAAGCTGAGGGTGACTTGTTTCTTTGGAGAAGCGATATCTGCTTGGCTGGGTTGTGATTTTTTTGTTGCTGAGTAAATGAGATATATGATATTGCTCTCTTGTATACCTCTGCTTAGGTATTAACACAAACTCTGCAGTATGCATTTTGTTCCAGATACTCTATGCAGGGTATTGCTATGAGTTGAATGAGAATGTTGCCCGAGGGCGATTGAATTAATTTTAACCGTTCAGTTTTCCCAACTTTTCTGTTCGAAAGTGTACGCAGAGTTTTTTCAAAATTTTTTAGTTCTTTTTTATTGACTGGAACAACTCCAGGGAGTACGTTCATCACACAATTACCCAGAAACCAAATGAAGTCGCTGTTTCTGACTAAATTGAACTCAATGTTAGAATTCTTGTTTGTGCTATTTGCCCATCGCTTGAGCATAAGCAAATGTTTCGTTTTCGTTCGTAATTGGTGTGATGACTGATTTTTCTGCAGGAATGTAAAAAATTGAAGGATCAGTCCAATAATTTGTGAAGCAAATTGTAAACCCTGACTGGTTTAGGGATCGAGATCAATAATCAAATGTCCATATGGCTCAGCTGTTGCTAATTTATAGGCATCTTTGTGTAACAGGAGACAATTCATCAGCTTGCCAAGGTATTCGATCTGTTGAATGTCGCGCAGAGACTTAAATAAAAGAATGTGTGTTGTATTCAAGTCATTTGTTCTCGAGCATTTGCTTTGATAAAACAATTTATGCTAAACATATAAAACATGAAGTTTACGATGGCGTCCAGATGTAGCTATTTTTACAAACTCTTTGTCATTAAAAATGTCTTCGCATGAGTCGTCAAAAAAAAAAAGACAGATCGAAAGATTCTTCGTTATCTCCAATCCTGAATATTTGATGAATTCAATGCGTGCTATGCTACCTCGCATTTCTCTGAACAGTGGTTGGAACTCCTTGTAAAAGTAATAAATTTTCTCAAAACGCGGATAAAAACTGTTCCCCTGCAGCATGTGAAACATCAGCTCAGTTTTACTGGAACCGCTGGGTCCAACAATTGACATGAATATCCTGTCATGTGTCAGAATCACTTTGTTCATAGTTTTGGATTTGGCAAAATATAACCAACTAAGCTTGACAACAATGCAATCCAAATTGATTTTTCTTCACAATTTTCTGACAGAAGGAAGAGCATAGTGAAACAAAGGATGATCATTAGAACTATGATACTGACTTGAACAAAAAATGTTACTTCAGACCGTGGCACCAATGAGTTGGATCAACAACGCCATGGAGGTCTCTCTGTGTTGTTTACACCAAACACTAAATTGCTAATACCCGAATCAGCCTCGTCTCGTTGATGCATTTGAATTTTTTTTCAAAAATTAATTGCAACAAGAACGATATAAAATATCAGATATGTAATTTATTCA
>NC_134482.1:18677862-18692572 GCF_964194025.1 Convolutriloba macropyga
GCGTGGCCATCTACAACGGGGTGGGACAATTTGAAATTTCAAATTGTCCCACCCCGTTGTAGATTGCCACGCTGCAGTAATTGTCCGTCCCCCCGTTGAGGCTCTAGTCACTTTTTTATACTACTAACGCGTGTCTGATTTGACTCAGCATTGTTGATGAAATAGTACTTGGCAGACTGTTCTTACTAGAGAGAGACTGACCAGCTTTAGGTCATGTTGCTGATTATCATAAACACAAGTTGGGCATGGTGTTTCTCACCCTACTCGTCAAAACGAAAGACTAAAAACAGAATGATGGCAACATGCTTATAATGCAGAAAGCCTTTATAAAGATCATAAAAATTTCAACTCTGTTTGATTCTGATTTTCCATTAATCAGTGCCGATATGACTTTGGAGAATACTCCAGATAGCTAATGAAATTGGTGTGCAGATCGCAAAATCTTGCAACGCACAGACGCTCAAGAAATTGAGTAAAACTGACGGCCTGCCTGTCTTTTTTTCAGAAACACATTCTGTTAACATTTTCACGGCTCAGAAATCTGGGCGGGCATCGAATGCAGAAAAAGATGCACGTCATAAGAAAGAAGCTTTTTTTATGTCAGATAGTTCTTTATTTTATCAAAGCTATTTTTGCTTGGAATTTGTGAATATGCGAGCTACTTCCTTGATTAGTATGAAAGTGGATGTGCAAGTTCTACCTGTGCATAGCTCCAGGCAGAAGAACTTTCTTGGCACCAGTTCCATTGTGTCCCGAGTTGTTTTAGACTCTGCATGCTTACAGGTTTTACTTACTACTAAATTAACGAAATTTATAAACAGTTGATTACTAAGCCCAAACTAAGTTTAATTGCTATAATGTCTACTCTCATCCTCTGTGGTTGTTGATTTGAATTCAAAGTTTTCTTTTGCAATTTATCAGGGTGATATCCAATGAAGGTGATATTCAGCGTACAAAAAAAAAACAAAAAGTCCACGCAGGTCGTTATGTCTCACTTGAATTTAGAATGTCTTTAGACAATGGAAAGCATGGTTGACAGTCGATTGATAAATGACGCTCTAAAACTACATCAGTCTGTTGTCCAAACAACAATGAAAGAAAGGCTGCACAAAATTTGTTCTTCTTTCAAGCAAAAAGTTTTGCATCAAAACAAAAATCTTAACATGGTTTGATGATCATTTATCAGTAATTATATCTAGCAACTGGTTCTATTAAAAATAATTATTGAATTTTGGCTGGCTGAAATTTAATTTCACTGACCTTTCCTATTTGAGATAATGGAAGTTCAAATTTGGCGGATGGTAACAAAGTCAAGTGAGTGGTTTGTATTACATGTTCGAACGTCTTATAATGTGTAGACAATTGTTTTCCAACAGCAAAAAAAGTCCCTCCATATCTTTCTACAAATTTGGTATCAATTTAGCATTAATTGTTCTCCCAATGACCAGTAAGTTTCATTTGTTGAAAGTTATGCAAACCAGAAGTTTTATGGTACTGAACTGATGATGCAAACGGTTTATATACATTTTGCGGGGGGAAAATTATAGTGATGACAAAGTTCTCAACTAAAGTTTGTTTATCATAGTGTTAACAAAAACCTGTTTGCGTAATTAAACTTTTAGTTAGATGCTGCTTCTAATAAATTTTGAATCAATACTCTGAAGCAATCGAAAGTGAAAATACTTTCTCATCAGCCACATACCATTTTGGTAACTTTTACATCGTCAAGACAAATCAAAGTGGTTTTAGTTATAGTGTGGGACATTATAAACTTGAAACTCTTTCTCCGTTTACTCAATACAGAATTGCTTCTAAGTAAGAGCATTAAGATACTGATACATTCTCACTTTTTCACTAGCTGGGTCAAGCAGGCAATTGTTTTTCTATATATTTTCACAAAAAAGTAGCTGTGATTGGGAGGGAGGCCAACTGATACAGGGGACTAGAAGCTTTAGCTAATCTGTTCATTGGTTTAAATAGTCTACAGCTCTTACGTTGCACAAACAATATTCATTTTCCCGTATTTAGAAATTTTAACAGTAATTTGAGCTGTTTGCAGACTTTTTTAAACTGAATTTGGTAATAACTGATAATTGATCGCTTCTAGTAGATTGCCCACATTAATGGTTAAAAGAAGAAAAATGCCATCTTGATCAGAACAATTCTATAAATTTTGTGAAGAGTCAATTGAATCGTGGGATAGCATTTTCAATCAAAATTTGTAAAAAAAATTGACTTTCTCAAGACGTATTTTTTATGACGATATATCATCGTGCTTCTTGTGCTTCATGACGCACTGTGTCTTGAACTAGAAATATTCCTGAGCAGTAAATTGTTACTGTGTCTTGTATTCAAAATATTATTCTTGAGCAGTAAATTCTGTTACTGTGTCTTGCATCAACGAATTATTGGAGCTGAAATTCAACTGTTACAACCCCAACTTCTGGTATTCTCAACTTGTGAGTACAAACAGCAAAAGCCAACTTAGGTTTAAATTTAAATATTTTTGCACGAACAGGTCTTAGACATATATCTTTGCCTTCGATTTGTTTTTTCTATCGGATTAAAATGGTATACATAAAGAGATCCCGTATTGTGTGATCTGTAGCAATCCAGTTCAAATTGATAGTTGAAAAAACTAAGATCAGCGAATAGTTACGAACTAAAATAGTTAATGCAACGGTAAGTACAGCAGAGCGGATATACAGTTACAAAAGCGAACTGCATAAACGAAGTATCCGGACAGATTTTGTAACCACTCAGAACGAACTGGGCGGTGTAAAACTTTCTTTGGGAAACACAAGGAGAGCAGCCGTTACAATTTGGTCCGCCGACCCGGACAGTGGAATAAACTGCTGTCCAACCCCACAGTCGAAGTGACGAAGTCATCGACGAACGAGAACAAAACCCAACGAGCATTTCAACAACGCAAAGCCAATTAGGCAAAGCAAATAGGAACGTTGAAAAGCAAAACTCAATTAAAGCAAACAAATAAAGGAGCCGTAGAGATTCAAGCTGCAGTCCCGAAGTACACAAGAAGTGACTCCGTCACAGAGTCAAAGCGTTTTGGATCGACAGATCAACAACTTGCGAAATAACTGGATTGAGAAACAGGAAGAAGGTTTTGACCTAATTGAGAATCGAGATCGACCAAGCAAGCTCAAGACTCTTTATCAGCAGATACTGCAATTGGACGATAGCATTCAAAAACTCGTGAATAAGAAAGCTGAGACTCTCCGAGACCCAGATATTTCTTTAAAACGCAAACTTGAGACAGAAAAATACTTTCAATATTTGAACGCAGAGTGGTTACCGTATATCCACGGAGAGACAAACATGTCAAGCCAGCAAAGCCAGTCAACTCTTCATGCCAATGAAGAGCAACCGCCTGCGAACAATGTGCATCAGTTAGAACAAAACGTTGGAATTCCAGAGTTTAACAAAAACCATGGTAACACAAGCAATGCAACGATGAATACGGTTACACGGACAATCAACCAGGATACAGAAAACGCTTCGGAAGCATCTCCAGTGAGACGTCGGGTTGAACAACGAATAAAGGATTTTGAATTTGAATTTGAAAGAAAGTTGCAAATCGAACGAGCCCAATTTGATCGAAAGAAGATGGAGCTAGAAATGCAAATGAAAGAACTAGAGATGCAACATCAGCTTCGGCAAAAGGAGCGAGACCTAGAGCGCTAATTGCAAGGAACAGCATTGGAGAAAGATGACTTACGTTCTCAATCGACTAAGGCGCGTGACAAGTCACCTTTCAATGGGACCCCAAAAGGGAGAGATGTCTCGGAGTGGGCGAATTCGACGAACGACACGCAAACACCAATTCGACCAAAAGCTCGCTTCAACTTCAGCACTGAACGAAATAAGCATAGGCATTACCCATGCTACCCAAACTCTCGTGAACACTCAGTAAGTGCTGAAGAGCGGGATATATCGCCGATAGCTGGAAGGCACTACAACACTGGACATTCAAGCAGTGGTTTACCAAAATTGAGGTTGAAATTTTGACGGAACCCGCTGGAGTGGCCTGAGTGGTCTAGCATGTTCATAGCAACAGTAGATAAACGCACGATTCCCGACTCAGAAAAATTGAGCCATTTGAAGACACTGCTAACAGGCAAAGCAAAATCTGCAATCTCGGGAATGGGCTATTCTGAAGAGTTTTATAGTGCTGCCTGGAACATTTTAGAAAAAAAAATTTGGAAGACCGCATCTGATTATAGGTGCGCAGCTCGAGAGCCTACGAAAAGCTAATCAAGTGAAACCTCATGATTCAACCAGCCTGATTAATTTTTCTGATATTGTATCTAACTTCGTGAATGTGCTCAAAGAGTACAAACACATTGGTGATTTGCAATCAAGTTCGACATTGTACATGGCAGTTGATAAGCTACCTCAAGTTCTTACAGAAAAATGGTGGTTCTACGTCGATGACAAGGACGAGGACTGGCCTAATCTAATCATGTTTGAAAAATGGCTATCACGAATGGCATTCGTGCATGAAGGGTTTTCAGCGTTTAAAGGGGAACAGAAAGAAGAAGACCGACGCAACACAAATAGAGGAAAACGATTCTCGAAGACATCGAACTTCAGTGCAAATTCAAACCTGCAAGAAACCAAGCAAACGCAAAGCGATCAGTGTCCATTAGCCGATGGCACTCATAAAATTTGGAACTGTCCGTCATTCAAAAACATGAGTGTGAATGATCGATACGTGGCAGTGAGGAAAGAACGCTTATGTTATGGATGTCTGGGGAAAGGGCATGCAATCAAAGATTGTAAAGTCCACCCGTGCGGTATAAATGGATGTACCAAAAGGCACAACAGACTGCTACACTCAGAAAACCAAATGGACGAGGGTAGTCGCGCAGTTAACGTGAGCGCAGCAACAATCAACCAGAGTAACCAAGTTACTAGTTTTGTTCAAATATTTCCAGTATCGGTGCAGAGTGGTGGTAACAGGTTGACTACCTACGCTTTCCTCGATAGTGGTTCAACAGTATCATTCATCGATCAAAGTGTTAAGGATCAACTACAAGCCAAAGGCACGGACGTTACCTTGAACATAGCTGGCATACATGGGACGCAAGATTTGAGGACAGAGAAGTTTCCTATCACAATAAAGGGACTACATTCAAAGGTGCATTCAATTGAAGCGTTTGCACACCCATCAATCTCGTTGGGAAACACAACATATGACTACAAGGAGCTGAAGAGCAAATTCAGACACCTGAATGTTCTCACTAACAGAACATTCAACCTGATGGAAGTAGGCATCATACTTGGACAAGATGCCTACGAAATTCAACGTCCATTGGACTACAAGATTGGAACACGAAGTGACCATTTCGCCGTCTTAACAGAATTAGGATGGGAAGTCAGTGGTCCCATGACAGGCAAGAAAAGTCAAAATGTTTGTCATTTTGCCTTCACAGAAGATGTGAAAGTGGCAGAAAATATCCAATCATGGTTGGACATAGAAACTTATGCTTCCAAAATAAATGTTGTAAGTCAATCAAAGAAAGAGCAGCAAGCTCAGAAGTTTCTAGAGAACACGACAAAGTTTACAGGCGAGCGGTACGAAGTGGGCATGCTCTGGAGTCAACCAGAACCCAATCTTCCAAACAACTACGGCTCAGCCCTTGGTCAGCTCTACTCACTGGAACGAAGATTCCAACGAGACACAAAGTTAAAAGAAATGTATCAACAGTAAATTGATACAGATGTTGAAGAGGGATTTGTGAAGATCCTTGGCAAATCGGAAGTCAAAGGCATTTTCGGAAAGGAATCGTATTTGCCACACCATCCAGTACTAAACCCCAACAAACCGGGTAAAGTTCGCCGTGTTTGCAACGCTGCAGCAAAATACAAGGATGTATGCCTAAATGACAAGTTGTTAGCCGGACCCGATCTGCTACACGGGTTGATCGGAACAATATTCAGATTTCGCGAAGGACCAATTGCCTTAACCGCAGATATTGAATCAATGTTTCTTCAAGTGCAAGTTCCTGATCGGGATAAAAGCTGCTTGAAATTCCTGTGGCGACCAACAATGAACGAACCTGTGCAATTTTACGAGTATCAGCGTCATGTTTTCGGAGCAAAGAGTTCACCAACATGTGCCAACTACAATCTGAAGCGAGTAGCGATCGATAACGAAGACGAGTTCCCAATTGCAGCAAAAACAATCCAAAACAACTTGTACAAGGACGATTTCATCAAGTCAGTCGAAACACCTGAAGAATCAATCAAGGTTTTCGAAAAACTGCAACCTCTTCTCTCGAAACATGGATTTGAACTGAAGAAGTGGATCACCAACAGCGACGTGGTAAGCTACGCAATCCCAGAGGACTTAAGATCAATCAACAAAACAACGCAGGTTGAAGTAGAACCCAGCCAGGAGGGGTCATAGGTGCTTGGGCTTCAGTGGACGATTACCGATGATAGTCTACAGGTTTGTAGAGGTACAAGCAAAAAAGTTGAGACCCCAATCACCCAAAGGAAGATCTTATCTCTAGTTTCTTCTCTAGATTTTATCTCTAGCAGCTTCCAGAATTAGCAGAAACCAGCATTGATAGAAGATACTTCAGCACAGCCAAGGACAAATGGGAACATCATGTGTTTGCCGACGCATCTGAAGACACAATGTGCGCTGTGGCATACATACGTTCAAAGCCCAAAGAATACTCAGCAGACTTAGCATTTGTAATCGGAAAGTGCCGAGTCGCACCGATGCGACACCTTTTCATACTACGCTTGGAACTACAAGCAGCAGTGATGGCGGTGAGACTTAAAGAACAGATAGTGAAGGAACACGAATCGAAGATTCAGAGTTGCAACTTTTGTTCAGACTCCACTACTGTTCTGCAATGGATTCATAGCTCCCACCGTAAGCAACAGGTGTTTGTTGCAAACAGAGTGGCTGAGATTTTGGACACAACTAATGTTTCACAGTGGAATCATGTGAGTGGTATTAACAATCCAGCTGACATCGGGACACGAGCGATCAATGTTGACGAACTTAAGAGAAGTGAATGGCTCACTGGGCCGGCCTGGTTGATGCAACGAGAGAACGAATGGCCTGAACAGTTGAATTTAACATTTGCTTCAGACGAACAAAACGACGAAATGGTTTTCTCAGCAAAGGTTGAAGAGAAGAAGCTGATTGTTCAGTGGGAACGATTCAGCAATTTCAATCGACTTGTAATTACAATGGCATACGTACAGCGCCTATTTAGAAAACACAAACTGGCAACAAAAACACTAAGTGTTGAAGAAGGAGAGGTAGCACAAGCAAACATTTTCAGGCTACTGCAGCGAGAACAGTTTGCTGAAGAGATGAAATCTCTCAAGACTGAAAAGGAAATTCCAAAAAACAGCAAAATCCTCCAGTTTTCACCATTCATTCACCAGCAAGGACTTATTCGTGCCCAGGGCAGAATAGGTAAAAGTCAATTGAACTTCGAAACCAAGCATCCAATACTGTTACATTGGAAGCACCATGTAGTTGAATTATTCTTGCAAAATGAACATAAGAATAATCATCACGAAGGTACTGAACACGTCAGAAACATAGTTCAGCAGAAATTCTGGATCCTAGGCATACGAAATGCTTTGAGATCGATCGAAAACAAATGCATTAGATGTCGAAAGGGAAGAGCCCAAACAAAGGCACCAGTAATGGCAGATCTACCTGAAGAACGATTAGTCGCATCAACATTATTTTCGAATGTGGGCGTAGACTATTTCGGACCATTCACAGTAAAGATTGGTCGAAGAAACAAAAAGCGTTGGTGCTGTCTATTCACATGCTTTACTGTACGTGCGGTACATATAGAGATTGTACCAAAACAAGACACTGATAGTTGTCTGAACGCAATCATGCGATTCATTGCTCGAAGGGGCAAACCGGTCAAAATGATTAGTGATAACGGGACAAACTTCGTTGGAGCTGAAAAAGAACTGGCAGAGTATATAGCAGCATGGAACAAGGTGCGAATTGAAGAACATCTGATTCAACAAGGTATCAGATGGAAGTTCAACCCACCTGCAGCACCACACTTTGGAGGAGTGTGGGAAAGACTGGTTAGGAGTTGCAAGAAGGCAATGTACGCAGTGCTGGGCAATCGATCAGTCACGGAGGATGTTCTGTCAACCACGATGTGTCTTGGTGAACAGACGCTGAATGCTAGACCGCTGACACAAGTCAGTTCTGATGCTACCGATTTGGAAGCTATTACTCCAAACCATTTCCTACATGGCAACAAGAGCCTTTGTTTACCGTATCTATCAGGTGCAGAGCAATTTGTTGATCATAGAAAGCTCTTCCGACAAACACAAGCTTACGCCGACCTCATCTGGGACAGATTCCGTAAAGAGTACTTGCCAACGTTGAACAGTCGTAAGAAATGGCAGACCACAACGGACAGAAGTCTTCAGCAGGGTGGTCTTGTGTGGTTAGTGGAACACAGTGACAAACGTGGAAATTACAATCTGGGTCAAATAACCGAAATATTTGAAGGTTCCGACGGAGTGATTCGATCAGCGACAATCCGAACGAAAGATGGATACTACAAGAGACCAGTAGTGAAGCTCGCTCCAGTGCTATCAATGGACGAAGATGTTTTCACGAAGTAAAACAGGGCCGGCGATGTTGGAGCTGAGCTCGCTAAGCTTGTGTAGGCGGGAAAATAGAAACAAAACACTTTCTTTTGTCCTAGTCATTTAATAGTTATAGTTATAGTTCTAGTTCTAGTTACAGTTTGTCACGTGAGAAAAAAGAGAAAAGGGGGAAATAACAAAAGCAACACACAGAACTCAACGTAGTAGCCGCAGAAAACGGCTTAAAGTATAACTCAGCAAAATATTGCAAAACAAATTTTCTTGAGCAGTAAATAACGTGTTACTGTGTCTTGAACTAGAAATATTCCTGAGCAGTAAATTGTTACTGTGTCTTGTATTCAAAATATTATTCTTGAGCAGTAAATTATGTTACTGTGTCTTGCATCAACGAATTATTGGAGCTGAAATTCAACTGTTACAACCCCAACTTCTGGTATTCTCAACTGGTGAGTACAAACAGCAAAAGCCAACTTAGGTTTAAATTTAAATATTTTTGCACGAACAGGTCTTAGACATATATCTTTGTCTTCGATTTGTTTTTTCTATCGGATTGAACTGGTATACATAAAGAGATCCCGTATTGTGTGATCTGTAGCAATCCAGTTCAAATTGATAGTTGAAAAAACTAAGATCAGCGAATAGTTACGAACTAAAATATTTAATGCAACGGTAAGTACAGCAGAGCGGATATACAGTTACGAAAGCGAACTGCATAAACGAAGTATCCGGACAGATTTTGTAACCACTCAGAACGAACTGGGCGGTGTAAAACTTTCTTTGTGAAACACAAGGAGAGCAGCCGTTACACAGATAAAACAGAAAATAAAAAGTAGTTGCACTATCTTGTGAAAACTATTCAAAATGACCTTCCTCAAATCAGCTCAATTTTGATACTTAATTTTTATATGCAATTAAATTAATAATTAGTTAATGCTCCGTCAACATCCAATTATGGGTGGTGGTCAAGCAAGCCGATAGGCAAGCAAGCCGAATTTTGAAAATGAGGGAACCTAAACCGAAAAAATTTAGAATACCGGCGTTTTAAGTTGCCCCTGGTGGGCCGGTGGGCGCGCTTCAAGGCTTCGCAGCGATAACCGGCCCGCGGATTACGGATTATATCCCACAGCAGATTTGAGGCATGGCCATGGACAGCGGTCCGCTGAGGCCCGTACCCACTAGATGTCTGAAAATTGACGTATTTTTGTTTCTTTGGTGCATTGGAATACATTATGCACTATAAAACCGTGCGCAGTGTTGATTGTAATGGTTAAAAATGTATTATTTTTTAATAGATTACATAACTTTTGGCTTGCATTTATGTCGGCTTACTTTTATTTTGGCCTACTTTGCATTCACCTCAATTATGACAGACAAAAATAAAATTAAAATAAGGTCTGGTATGGTCTCATTAAACATTGTCAAAACCTAAAGTTGCAATGGTCATTACTCTGGACTCCAGAGTATATTGGACAATTAATAAATGTACCAACAAGGCATCGCAAAAACTAATGAGGTCTTTTTGATCTTAATTTTAAAACCTCCTTCTCTTTTTCACAAAAAAAAATTATGTCAGAGTCAATCCCAGCAACTTACCAGAGCACAAGCTGCTCATGGGTGCTTACCTAATTTGTCGCCTGGAATAAAAAAATACACGTCAAAAAATTCATAAGGAAAATCATTTTTTCACATTCCTACGCCAAACTTTTTTGAAATGTTCGATATCTAGGATCTTGTTAGTTCGTGTTTTTCTATTGATATGCATATTGCATATGTTATTCACCTCCAAACTTTTTTATACCTAAATATTTAATTTTTACTCATTTAATAGTTCATTATAAAAGCTTAATTTAAAGTAAATTCAAGGCACTTAACCCAAAAAGCGGGTGATCTTTTTGTAGTTGCGCTTCCTCCTACATTTACGTCTTCATAAGTTTCAATATTTTTCGATTCCATCAACGAACAAGATTAAGATTATCTGCAAAAAATGAGACTGAGACTTGCGAAAGTCAGTATGTCATTGTAACTGCTTGGACAGCCCCCCCCCCCCCCATTAAATATATTTGTATACAGATGGTGGTAATTTGGCTTCCAATAATTATCAAAACGGTTAAACTACACATGGGGATCAGTAAATAAGTAACCCATCCACATGCTGATGGGAAAGACTGTCATTCTCGATATCAGGTTTTCTTGGTACCTTATATTTATTAGCTGTCAGTTTCAGATAATTTTTACTTGTTGATTAAGAACATTCAAGTCGAAATAGGTTTTAACACACTACATAAAATTAAGGTAATTTTACCTTAAAAAACATCCTAATTCACCTTAACTGTTAAGGTAGATTCGCCTTTCCTTAACTCACCTTAACTAACCCTAACTTCACCTGAATTTTACCTGAAAAGAGAAATCCTCACTACCTTAAAAAACCTTAAATTTTACTTATCAACGGTTTATCTTAACTCCGTTAAGGTAAAAATACCTTAACTTTATTTAGTGTGAACTAACCTGATATCTCGCCTTTTTCCTTCAATGTTCAATCGCGCTTATCCGATTGTAAAACTGCAATGGCTAAATTTGAGACTCAATATTGAGATATTTTCCAAAATAGAAACCAAATTCATTAGGTCTGACATTTGTTTTTTTTTCTATAATCAATACTAAATTTAAGGTATGCTTGGTTGGGGAAATCATGGTTGAAATCATTTCTAAGTTCAGTCGATTCTCAGAAAATTTTCTTCCGATCAGACTTGTGCCCACAAATCAACATGGTGCCCACGCAATTGAATATTTGCCTTTTATTTGTTCCCCAGAAACCCTCACAATCGGGTCTTCAAAATTTCGTCAACATCAACCCACACAATCGGGTTGAACGGAAGAAATGAGCATTGTCCCCACTCATTGGGTGACAAACAAATTCGCGCACAGCAATAACTGGGCAACTAAAATTGGGAGAGCCAAGACTGTAAATTAACCATTGTGGGGCTGAGGGTGTTGTCGCAGGAATGAGTCTCATAACAGGGGATCTCTGGCGATCAGCATTGTGGCTGAACATCTCATTAAAGTCACTGAGACTCCTTGAGATAACCGATTTGTTCAGGTTTGTGGACAATGGATTGCGCTTTGTCATGAAAATAAAGAACACGATTAAGGAACTGAATCTAAATGTGGCAATAGCCATAATGAGAATCAAAATCATCATAAAATTTGTTTTTCATTCAATATTATTAAAAATGATCTTTGATTCCGACTCTCAGCGTTGAACTACCTTAACACAATTACTTTTTAACTAGCTCGATCAAGCAAACAACCCCTATTCCTATTTACATAAGATTCTGATTTCTTTGTTTTTCAATTTGGGACTAGATTCCACTTTATTTCAGCCTATTCTGACTGCTTCTTTATTACAGCTCAGGAGACTACATAAGGGACTCGATAATTGAAATAAAATTTTAAATAGTGATATTTGTTCTAGTTACAGGATGTTTTGTTCATGTGCTGAAGCAGCAGCAGTCATATGTGGGGGCAAGGTGTCTAATAGGGATGGCACGGCTATATATCACTATGGCAAAAGATCCAAGTTGATTAAGTTGTCATGCTAGAAGGTGAAATTGAGTCACCTCTCAAAGATCCATATTTGGTAACTTCTGCGGAGAATAATTGACGAAAACTGCTCAGTTCAACCAAGAAGTTTTGAAACGAGTAACAACCCCACCCAATACAAAGAAATGACTCAAAAACCTCTGCTTTTTATTAAAGGAGAGGAATCGAAGACATCAATTTTCAATCAATTAAAAAGACAGTGACAAATATTTTTCAACCGAAAAAATGAGTCGATATTGATTTTGTACTTTATAATTGTCTCATTTTTTCCTGAATGACTTGTAGTTCTGGAAACGGGATGTTCAACTTGACAATATCAAGTATATATTAATTTCTACACTAAAGGCCACCTAAGACTGAAAAATTGGTTTTTGATTTCTTTTTTAGCACAGTACTACATCGAAATATACTGCATCCAGTGGAAATTTTTGCACTGCTGAAATTGATTGGACAGTTGCAACACAGTCTTTTTTAATTTGCGTTTCATGCCTCAAAATTTTATCAATTTTGATATGCAAATCGTTGTGTTGGTAAATGTTCGTTCAGTCGTCAACGATTATACAGACGAAATCCGCGTTAACTTTACCGTGCGGAAGAATATAGACGCAAACCCGTACAAAAAGACAAAATAAACAGCGCAAAGTAACGATGCCATTACACAAACTGTCAAGTTGACTTGGTCAACATTAACAGTCTTAGTAAAAGAGCCAGATTTTGTTGCAAATTTTTTCTGTCTTCATTGTGCTCTTCTGGGAGAATTCCTCTTAGAAGGAGACAAAGTCATAAGAGTAAGAAAAGAACTATGTACTGTTTTGTGAGAGCACTGATAACTGATAAATCGTGTATATAGATAACCTAATGGGAGTAGGAGATGAAAATAATGTAAGAGAGATGATGCATTGCGAGGAGTATCCGGAAGCTTTTTGCGCACAGCTCTAATCTCATCTCATTTCACTAACTTTAAAAAAGAAGGTTTTTAGTGGTTCTTTCCTAAATGTCCTCTCTCATTGAATGCGGTCCCATTTTCACTTGCTCTTTGAGGAAACAAAATTTTAACCGGGTCGCGCGATTGGTCTGTTCAATCAGGCTGAAATTTTACAAAAACGTTAACGCAAAGTAAGCGGATATTTTTCCGCCCCCATTCCTCTTAGTGGAGTGGGCATATTCACAACACATGTGCTATTTCAATTCACTGTAAAATGCTATGTAATAACACTTAATTTGTAAGTTAGGGTCATTAAGATACTGGGGGGCGGCGAATTGATAGATCTGAATTTGTGGCAAAGAAAAACCCGGGTCACCAATCGTACAATTTTCTTTGATTTCGTACTAGGTCACACGTTATTTGTATTATTTCTTATTAGTCAGACATGGATCATACAAAAGTTAAAACCTTCTTTCAAAAGGCTCCACTCGTTTTGTTCTATCATATTGACACTGAAAAAAAACAATGAAGGATGCAGAATGTGTTGAAAAGTTTTTTTCTGTGTAATCATAGTAGGTCGTATTTGATTTGCATGATTTCTTAGTATTGACGCAGGATCATTCAAAAAAATAATGATACAAGTAAAAAAATCAATTACTGAGTTTCAGGATAAACCAATAAAGTCATAATTGGCACTTCCATTGTTTAAAAATGTCAAATTCAAAGTTGAAAGTTGATTTGAAGAACCGACTGTGATTTGTTTTCACGTTTTTGCGCTAACGGATTCCTTGTTGCTCTTATAGGACTTCTCAGGTGTCATTTGGAGACCTTTCGGCTTCAATTAAGTTTCCTATACGGATCATACAAATTTTTATTGATTTCCTACTAGGATCATATATGATTTCTTTGATTTCATATTAGGTACATATACGTTTTCATATAAAAACTTATTGGTTCCATCCTTACGGCCTTCTCCACGTCGCGGCTTCATTGAGTTTTGGCAGCGGTTCATATATAATTTCTTTGATTTTATACTATTTTCTTTTTTGATTTCATACTAGGATCATATATGATTTCATTGACTTCGTTAAAGGATCATACATTTTTTTCAGCATGAATTCTTACTTTTCTTGAAGGGATCGTATATGAATTCTTTGACTTCATGCAGGGGTCATATATAAAAATTTGGATATCAATTGGGGTAATATATGATTTCGTTGGTTTCAGAGAAAGATTGTACTGTGAAATCGAGTATGGGCAAATATTCCTTGTATCATATCGAAGAAACTTCAACCCTTGGAAAAAATGCTTAAAAATATAAATGTATGAGTTCATTTCTAAAATGAGCAAGGAATGGGTGATAAAAAAAGGAAAATGAACAGTTGGATTGAGGAAATTTGCTGAAATCGTTCTTGTAGTTTTTCATTATTCATTTGACACATTTCACAGATCGATAGAGAGCTTGTCGCATAGTTTTCATCTTCAGGTAGACTCCACTTCTCACCATGATTCCAATTGATCCGAACATCTGAGACATTAGTAATG
>NC_134482.1:18697595-18864103 GCF_964194025.1 Convolutriloba macropyga
GAACTTTAAAAAAGTCACCTCATTTTTCCGCTTTTACAAGGGTTTTAGCCTCTAGCCTACTGCATGTCAGGCACTTCTTCTTCCACTACGTTATCTCTCGCTAACTTCAAAACAAGTTTTTTTTTGTTTTGATTATAAATCAAAATCAATTTACTTTATGTAAAACATGCATGCTGAATTTTTGAAAGATTTGCGATTTTTAGCGGTGAAATTACATATTTTAGCGGTGAAATGTGGTGGTTTTTTTGTAAGTTCACCGCTGACTCTAGTGGCGAAATTACATAAATTCACCGTTTAGAAAAAGTAATGGGTTAATTTTAAGGGGTAATGGGTTAACATTAAGGGGTAATTTTAAGGAGGAGATTAAATCTTACAATTCCTCCCTTACTCCCCATTAATTTCCCGCATTCTCTGCTAATCTTACACAGTTTTAACAGTTTTTTTCTAAGCGGTGAATTTAAGTAAGTTCACAAATAAGTTAAGTAGTGAATTTATGTAATTTTATCGCAATCACCGCTTATCTCACATAATTTGGACACTTTTTTCAGAGCGCTTAATTTATGTAAATTCACCGCTAAAATCAGCGGTCAAATTATGTAATTTCACCGCTACCAAGCGATAAATTTTTTTCACCGTACTCACCGCCTGTTTTATGCAAATTCACCGCATTCACCGCTTATCTTACGTAATTTTGCGTTGAATGGCGGTGACACCTCGACCCGGGAGTTTCTTAAAATGGAACACATTAATGTTCGGTTTTATAGTTCTTGGTAAAAGCTATTTTGTGTTATGTTCACTCAAAATTGACAGTTTTGTCGGATAGTGAACTAAATTTAGTGCAAAATGTTAGTTGTTCAATAGATTTTTATCGCAGATCTCAGTATTATCTGGCACTTTCAACCAGGTATCTGAAATTCAAAAATTGGTTAAAAGGTTGATTTGGTTTCAGAAAACGGAATGTAAACTGTATAGTTTTTTAAGAGCAAAAATGATTATTTAGAAGAATCAGGAAATCTACCACCAATAATACAAAAATCTGTTGTTTTCAAAGCTTAAATTCACAAAAAGAATTCTTTAAGTATTGAGTGATTCCTTACCAAAAAGTAGAGCCAGAGTTGCCAGGATAGGAAGGAATGCTCTGTTCTTAGTGCAGTTCTGTTTGTACCACGATCCAGTCCTCTTTCCAGAAGCAATGAGTCGGTCAACAGATATGAGAAATGTTAGCCAATCAGGAGCGAGCATTATGACGAAGGTAAGCACATATCGAGATATTCCTCCGATGTATGTTGAGGTCAACAAGGTGAAACCTACATTGAATCGAAGTGAAAAAAGCACTGGCAAGATTTGCATTGCCAGATTCTAGATTGCCAGATTTTGCTATACAATGCCAGATTTCCAATTTTCAAATTTGTGTTTCAAGCATGATTACATAAATCTGGAGAAGTTACTTCAAAAACCGGATCTTTTCCGTTTGTGCCCCCTCCCAGTACGTAACGCTCCCCAGTTACAGTGCACGTATTATTACATAGTACATCATTATGTAAAAATAAGGCACATGCGTCGGGTGGGGGGGGGGGGTGCAAATAATATGCACCCACTAGTCGGAAAATTTGGAGAGTCTGCTTCAACCCGTGGGAGTTATCAGGGGGAATCGTAACATTAACTACCTCTTGTATGAACTAGACTTGCAAATATCAGTAAGCAGAAATTAAGCTTTAATTTTATAGCTACACTTAATTTTGATGATTACAACCGCAATGCAATCTATTTCAGATTTTTTTTAAAAAAATTCTCCCAAACTTGTTTATACACTCAATAAAGCAGAGGCAGGCGTAATTTTGCCAGCAATTCATGACAAAAAGCACATTTACTCGAGAAATTATACTTGGTAATATCGATGTTTTCCGCACATATGTATTAATATCAGGAAAGTAGATGAGCGCGAATAAATCTGACACACTCAAATTTTGGTATATAGGTCGGTAGATTTTGCATCTTACAGTGTGCGCAATCTAACAACAATTGTAACTGATTCCAAACTGCTGATCTCGTCGCTCATCAAAACGATTTGGGGGATTAGACGTCAATTCTGGTATTGCTATTGTTGCTAAATTGCGCATAAAGGGACCTGACAAAAATAGCGACGAAAGAAAGGCAGTTTGGGCGGTGATATTTGCATTGTCGTTGATCTTGGCTACATTTGATATTATGCGGAAAACCAACAAAATGAAGGTAACAAAAAACAAATTAATGAACTGGGCTTGCATTGATTAACTTGATTTGATCTTGACTTACAAACTAATAAAGGATTGAACTGAGATTAAATTCTCCATTTCGCTGCCAATTGAACAGCATTGCTAGTAGTGCTTTATAGATACTGGACAACGCTCCTTTTCTGCGATACCCAAAAATTAAGGTATAAGTTCACTTTCTGTAATGATGTCGAACCAAAACATTCCTGTTTTGTTTTTCTCTCTTTTTGGAAAAAGTATATAATGCTTTTAAATTATAAGCAGTTAAAAGTTAAAGGAAAGAAATTATTTAAACACTACAAAATTGACACATCACCAATCAAACTTTTTGAGCAGATTTAGTTTTTAAATCAACATTATATCATTACCCGTACTGCAATATTTATTATCTACATATTATCAAACATTTTCTTTGAAGTGATAGTATTATTAAACAAAATAAACGGACCTGAAATTTTGGTCAGAAAATTAGTTGATGCTTTTTTAAATTTTATTCAAATAAGTTTTTATTGCATGTAAAAACTTTTTCTCAGTTCTAAATATTTAGAAAAGAGCTTTTTTAAAAGGAAGGATATTTTTGTTTACAAAAATTCTGCCATAATGAGGCTTGCAAATGTGATCAACTTATCTTTGCGATCGATCGATTCTGATATTTTACAGTAAACAAAGCATGTTTCCATTCAGAAAAACGTAACTGTTATTACAGTTGTAAAATTCAGATGCATGAGACCGTATGAATAAAAAAGAAGAACTGATATTTAAATTTGCGTAATTATTATTAAAGTCTTTGAACGTTTCTTAAGTAAGAGAGGTCATCAGACATCTTTTTCAAAAACCCTTTAAATTTTTTTTAAACTGGCAATTCTTCTCATCAGATCGTACACCATAGAGTCTTATTTTTATCAGATCTTAAACTTTTTCTTGCCAAAGATTTTGATATCAAAAAATTGTCTTGCAAGAATTAATTGCAAGTGGTGTGGACTCAGAGATAGTCGCTTGCATATTCTCTAAAATCTTTAGAATTTTTTTTCATAAAATATAATTAATTATGCTGTTTTTTCATGCATTTGGCATTACTCTGTCAGTTTCTGGTTAGAGCCAAAAATAAAAAGAACATGACAGCCTGTTCTGGTCTTGAACGATAAGATTTTCCTAGCAGGCATCCTACAGGTTTTTAATGAAAAAGAATCTTAGAGAAGTTAACTGTCCGTTAATTGTGAACGTAAAGTTACATCTATGTTCGAGTTACTATTCAATAATTGATAACCTCCCAGTGTTTCCTCCATCATTATGAGCTATGAAACTTTGGATCGAATGAGATGATAAATTACAGCAAAAGTCTCAATTTTTTGCCAACATCTTTGTTCATTTTGCATTTTGTATAAATGAGCATTTTCAGAGACAGAACTAGGCTGAGAGAAATACCATAAATTTTAGTTTTTGGATGTATTCGTCTTTCCTGAGCTTGGTGAATTGATGAGCAAATAGCATTTACGCCCCCCCCCTGTCCGTGCTAACTAATTTTGTTTATAGAGACGTGCTTCTTAACAACACATAATTGTTAACTGGATGTCATAAAAAGATAGAGGGGATGGGGTTGAATTAAAATAGCCCCTTATTATTTTTCTGAGAAAAGAAAGGGAATATTTACCGAATGGCTCCTGCAATTGAAGAAGTATAGAAAGGATTCTTTTTAATATCTCAGCGAGTGCTTGGACCCACATGAGGGTTTTAGCAGATGAGTCTCCCCCCAATCCAAACGCAATCAGAATGACCACTATCTGGCTCAGTAGACTCATGGCCGAAATGGTCAAATTAGCCGAAATGAGAGGCACCAGAGAATTGAAAGTTAGCTGTTCAACAGCCGCTGAACTTTGGTCATATTCAGCCAAAACTTCCGAAGTTGTTGTTGAGTTGTTTGATAACATAACCGTCATTTTTGGTAATTTGCTTTCAGTTTTTGCAGCTCCTTTCAATCCCCTAAAACGGTCAACCAATTTTTGCTTGTGAAAATTAATCTTGTGACTTACTCTCTGTATTTTTTTGTTGCTCTTGGTAAAATAGAGTTTTGACACTGATTGAAACTTTAAATCCTTTCTTATAAACTTTCTCTGATTTCATTAGAGTGATATGGGCTAAATAGTTTACAAAGGAAAAGCGAGGAAAAGCTGATTGGAGTAATATGATTGAAAAATTTCTACAACTGATTTTCATCATTTTTCTTTCAAGTAACTTCCATTATTTAATTTAAATTAGCAATTGGAAATTTCGGACGTTATTTATTCTGATTTAATTTTCTTTTCTTCATAAATGGGCTAATGTCTAATAATTATTCGGTAGTATCTGCAAAGAGCTAGTGCGTCATTCTCGAAATCGGTTTGCTCAATACCCCCCTCCCCTAAGCCGACTTCGATTGGTTATCCTGCAAGATCTTTTTAATCCAAAATGTTGCAAGATCTTTTTAATCCGTCCAAAAACGGCATTTAGGAATTATAAAAGAAAAAAAGTATATAAAACGGATGCAAAAAAACACAAGCTCATCAGGAAAATATGGCTCGCATGCAGTCAAACAGCACATTGAATTTACTTTTTATATTCTCAACTTTTATATTTCTGCGAGCAACTGCCCTTCTTTTTTAACTGTTGAGGAGTATTACATTTTTTCGGTCGAGGAATTTTCAATTGAATGAAGACGAGATCTTGTCTTAAGCTAATTGATGGTGGCATCTATGTTGTTATGAGATGGGGTGAACAATCTTGCTTCTGAATCTTGATGCGAGAATTCTGTCTTATATAAAAATGCTACAAGAACTTAACACTTTTCTTATGACTCGAGGTTTCTTCTTTGCGCAGTCACGAGTGTTTGGTCCTTCTGGCCCGAATGAATCATGATGACGGTTCCTTTTAAAGCAAAATCTTTCAAGCTTTTTTCAACTGAGATGCAAATGCAAATGCGTTTGGCGAATTTGGCTTCTGGCACAAGACTTAATTTCTTTGGGTTGGGGGTACAATTTTCACGAAGACATAGATTAGTTACTTGACAGAAGCTTTCTCGAATTTTTTTAAAACTTTTCCCTTTTTGGATCTAATCGCTCTTTTTAAATTAAAATTGAGACGGTTTTGATGATAGTACTTATCTTTTGATTCAAGCAAATTCTCCGGTTAATTGTTCGCGGCTGAAATTGCGAAATTGAGTTCTAATTTTATCTACTGACCCCAGAAAATTATTGTTCATGCCAAACAGTTTAGCGACGTTACGTTTTATTTGACCTTTGATTTTGCGAAAAAAAATTGCATTCACTTGAGAGTGGAATTTTCAAAGAAACTTTATACATGTGTTCTTAATTGCCACTTGTTAACAACGCTTACCTTAATTATTTCTGTCCGATTTCGAAACATTTAATCGAAAAACCGTTAGCAGAGTTCACAACAAAGAAAATTTGAAAACACTTATGAAAAGTTGCGCTTAGATTTTACGCTCTTAAAGTAAGTACTATTAAAAATTTAGGGTAACTGAAATTCACGCTTATTGTAACCAGTGACCACGCTTTTGATGTTTACAACTTTTATGAAAGCAAATTTTGAAAAAAAGTTAGCTAGAATTTACAAGTTTTGTAACCAAAATTCATCTTTTTTGTAATTAAAATTAACGTTTAACGAAATTGTAGTTCACATTTCCATTCTAGCAATCCAAATGAGGCAAATAGTCCTCCATAATTTGAAATGTGTTGGAAAAAATAAAAAGTTAAACGGAAGATTTCAGGAAAAAGCGAGTTTCAATATTTCAAAATCAATCAAAAAAGCGCAACGAACAACATTGAGAGGTGAGCAACATCACACTTGTCATGCCTGCACTGCATCACAACCTTTCTGATGTGACAACATTACTGGAATTGATCCAAAAGGCGGAATTTCAATTTGATGAGCTTCATAAACTCAAAAAACCATCTGTTTGAAAGTTTTTACAAAAATTCGTCAGCTGTTATTTAAATTATTTGACTCCACTTGAATTTTTAGCTTAATTTTTCAGTTGTCTTCTTGTTTCATTTCATAAATGATCAAACAGATAAAACTTCTGATAAAAAATGTTTACACTGCCAAAGTAAATTAGGCCAATGTCAAAACGACAATAACGGTTCTTTGAGTACCTCTCAGAATGATAATCATACAATCTGCCCTCAACTATTGAGGTAAATATTGATCGAAAGGTATAAATTAATTTTCGTCACAAATATCACTTGTTTTTGATGGATGCGTTTTCAAATTCAGATAATACGAATTTTTTGTGGTATGCATTTGTGAGATGCAAAACGCATAGACAAATGCCTAATACAATAATGGATTTCAACATCGATTCCACAATTTTATATCACGATTTTTAATTAACGATAATTAACAATCTTAATTCACGACTCACTAATCAAAACACATATTGCCTATAAATAAGATGAGATAAATAATTAGGAAATTTTGATTGAAAAAAAAATGATCAGTTTTTTTAAACAAAATTCCCCTTTCTATCTGTCATTCTTCCACTTCTCAATAATTGAAGAGTAAAAAAATGATTTTTCCCACAAATACTTCTCAGCATTATGAAATCTCTGCATTAAAATTTTGATCATCCTTACAACACTAAATTGTCGTCCCGGATTTCATATGGCATAAGATGAAATGCGTGAGACGAATCCTTGTGTAAAAGTATGGCAAGCGACACTAAGCGGTTGCCGGGCACAATGAGAAAAATGGCAATATTAAACTAACCGGACTTTTACTGATTGAACTGACTCAACTGAAATGATATGTCAACTATAGTTTGGCGTATACTCTGCTAGCAAACGGGTCATCAAAATTAAGAAACTTTTTAATCAGTGAAATTTGAGAATTTAGTCATATCAATTTAGTCTTAACAAACTTAGAAGGTTAAATTTCAATATTACACTAATTTTTGTCTACTTAAGTTGTTCCGCTTTCATGTGAGTGAACTCTGTGTGCATTGTAATTTTTTAAAAAATTTTTTGATGTTTTTAAAAGTACTTACATAGCTACGTTATAAAATGTCCAGCTCAAACTGTAATTAGATTCCACGTGAATTCTACTCACAAAAAATAGCAAGTAGATTTTACAATCTCGTAAGCGCTGTTCACAACCCGCCGTAGGGGGGTCGTAAAATTCGTTTAGGGTCAAATAATGCGTAATGTGCCATCTTAGTAGCACGCGACCCTGTTTTTTCACAGTTGCAGCCTTTAAAATTGGTAACCCTAGTCGAGAAAAAAGTTTATCTTGTAAGATCTTACAAGATTCTGGCAGAATCTTACAAGACGATGCATCGTCTTACAAGAATCTCTTCCAAAATCTTACAAGATCTTACAAGATACACTTTTTCTTACAAGAATCTTACAAGATACACTTTTTCTGTCAAGAATCTTACAAGATACACTTTTTCTTTCAAGAATCTTACAAGATACACTTTTTTAATTTTAAATTTCTTTTTCTGCCAACCTTCTTTCGGTTATATCTAGCCCTCCATTGTATCGCAAAAACGTCAAAAAAACTAAGGAAAGCCATGATTTCCTGCAAAAAAGTCATAAGGAAAGCCATCGTGTTATACCTGCAAAAAAGTCATACGTTACACTTGCTTTGCAAGTCTATTCACTCAATTTATAGCAATTGTGTTTTTGGTTGGATATTCATATTCCAGCTTTTTTAAGGTGGTTTATGTATTTGCAAGAATCTTACAAGGTAAACTTTTTCTTGCAAGAATCTTACAAGATAAACTTTTTCTTGCAAGATCTTGTAAGATAAACTTTTTTTGCAAGAATCTTGTAAGATCTTACAAGATAAACTTTTGGCCTCGACTAGGGAACTAAACGAAGAAAAAATTCCAGCCATTTTCAATCTTTTGGTTTATTTCGAGGGGTGCAAAATAAAGTAACCTGAAGGGAATTGAAATAAGTATGGAGTAATAATCGCGTCGCGATTATCAGCGTTAAAGTTTGTTATCACTGATTGTGTTATATAATCTGGTTTGTTACTTGATTTTTTACATCTGTTTATCATCTTGAGAAAATAAGTAGAACAAATCATTGTTTTCCAATCTCTTACCTTGTTTTAGAAGGACAAATTTTTCATCACACCCATGTGTCGCTCTGAAATTTGTTGAGGGGATATTTATTTTCTTTCCGTCGTTTTCTTTTCCATGTTATGCTTTGGGGTTTAAGCTTTGTTTTGAATAATCATATTAATAATAAGTTTCTCTTAACAATCAGTGTTAATTTGAATTCTATTTCAATAGTGTCCATATATTTAGCGCCAGGGTCCTTTTTTCGTTAAATGATACTTTTTCTTAACTTGTAAATTTTTCAATTGATTTGTTTACACCATTAATTTTGCTCATAATTACAAGCTCTGAATTTGTCTGGTTAATTCAGCATTTTTTGCGATGTCTAGACCTTTCGTCATATTTTTTCATGTAACTATTCAATGAATAAGGTTCAAGGCATTTTTTGTCACCCCTGGGGTACTTATAGTCAAATAAGAAAACGCCTGATGCGAATTTGGTTTTCGCATCAACGTTTCCATTGAAGCCCAACAAAAATTTTCACCGATTTTCTGACGAAATTAAAGGAGGACCAATGAAAACACTTAAAGAATGTACTTCAAATCCCACTTGTCACTATAAAGAACTCAAATGTCACTAAAAATTCTGTGACTCTCCTTGTCACTCCTTGTATGAAAATGACTGCTTGTAAAATTCCCTAATTTTTCCAACGTCTTATTAATTCTACAACTCGTGGGTTAATCAGAAATTAAATCGGATGACATCAAAGAACTCTAAACTATTGTTTACGTCAAAACTGTAAACTATTGATCACGAGAAAAAGATTGTGACGTAAGTAATGGGGAAGAGTGGAGACGAGTGGAGAAAAAAACATCACTGATTTGTTCTTTATAGTTTAATGAAACGCAGTGTGGAAAACTTTGAAAAAAATAGCATCAAAGAGAGATGATGGACCTACACTTGAAATCTGCAATTGCCTAAAATTAAACATAAAACGTTTTACTGTTTTATTGTTAACTATTATCATAAAATGACGACTGTTAGAACAACTTGAATAATGTATAGCGCAAGAATTTACTATTAGGGCAAGAATGATTGGGTCACCGTATTGGTGTGTATAATAAAACACATAAACGCAAACTTGTTCGAAAGAAATTGTGCTCAACGCTCGATAGGTGCAACTTAAAACAGAAAAATGTCAACTTTTTGTTAATTTCGGAATTGCTTATTTTTTTTTTTTGTTAATTTCCGAATTGCTTATTTGTTTTTTTTTTAAAAAAAACTCTAATAAATTTAACTAATCTTTCGTACAAGTTTCACCGTCAGAAATTGAAATAAAAGACTCAGCAAAATTATTCGCACAATTAAGCTTTTTTCCAAGCCTGCCATGTATTTCATTTAGCTCATTCTTTGCAATTTGTTGTCAAGGTTTGCTAGAAGTCCAAGCTCTACGAAAATTGCACTTTTTAAGCTTCTGATGAAATTTATTTTCATTTCTTTTTTCATAAAACTCTTTTGTTTGTTTCTGGTAACTTTTTGATATCAGCTTGTCTTTTGTCAATCAAATTGTTTGACGGTACAAAATGTCTCATTTTTTCAATATGAATTTTTTTCTTAGTTTCAAAACATCTGGTTCCCAGCCATGTCTTTCGATAACGAACGAGAATCCATTGCAGATATGAAATGAACTTGTTTTAATGGACTCACTTCTTTATCGGGAAATTTACCAAATGGTTAGGAGACCTCCTTTTAGCGTTTATTGAGACCCCTTATTTAACGTTTTGAAAATGAAGGAGAACGAAGTCAAAAAAGATATTTTTCTTCAAGTTTTAAGTTCTTTTTCTAAACAGTGAGATCATTTAAAGAAGGAATCAAGCATTGAGATTTTAAATTGTTGAGTTTCCTCCTCTTATCTTGACGGTGACCAACATTTTTATTCGCTCTAAATATATATGTTTGCAAATTTTAAATCAGCGAAGCTGACCAGTAAGGGGTTCGAGAGGAATTGTTCAAATCATGGGAAAATATATTCGATCAGAGTCTTTTGCTACAGTTATGTTGCCTCTACCGCACCACTCTTAGGGTGGAATTTGAAAAAAAATTTGTTTAAAAAATAATTCCTGATAAATATCAATTTTCTGTTTTCTTCATTTCGTGGCTTCAAATTGCTAAAATTTGTTGCTAATTTTGCTAAAGTTAGCTTGTTCTTTCTTCAAAAAACTTGCAGGGGATCTACCTATGTGATGACAACCACATAGTGGTGTAGAAAAGTAAAAAAGGACTAAAGTTTTCCAACAATCCGTCAAGTGAAGAAGGGGTTTCTTTTTGGGGACAACTTTTAAAATTCAGAGTTAGAAAGATCAAAATAAATTTGATCGAGTCACATACTAGCGTAAAAACAATAAAAAAACACTTGTCAGAGTCCCTCAACTTTCACCATATTTTTTAAAGCTTCTTGGGTTATTGCTGAAAATTTGGAACGCGCAATAGAACATTACGTAAACAGTAAAAAATAAAGGGCAGGTGTATTCGTTCAAAATACCAAGACAAGCCCATCAATTTTTGCACACTTGGGTTCTCCAAAAAAAAGCTAAATCCTTTTTTGGGAAACAGTTGAGAGCAAGGGCCACTGGCAACTAATTGGAAATCCTCAAATTGCCCAAATCTTCCATAGAGAATTATTTTGCTCTTCGTGATAAACTTCGAAAAATTTTCTTTTACAAAATCAAAAGTTTTAAAACTTGAACCACAAATTTTTTACTCAGATATAAGCTGGTGGAGGAGAAGCGAAATGAAGGTGGTAAAAGCAACCAAACTTCCTGTGTAAATGAACAATTACCTTGGAATTTTAAAGTGCACTTTTTTTACAAGTAGCACAAAACCAATGGTGGTGAGAGGCTGAGTAAAGATGAGATATAAAAATTTGCTATTGGAGCAAGAAACATTGGGTCACCGTATTGGTGTAGACGATAAAAAAACGCAAACTTCTTAAAAAGAAATTGTACCCAACGCTCGATTAATGCAATTTAGTCAAAAAGAATGTCAAACGTAAATTTATATATATATATATATATATATATATATATATATATATATATATACAAGTATATATATATATATATATATATATATATATATAATATATATATATATATATATATATATATATATATATATACCCAAAGCTCGATAAATGCAATTTAAAACAAAAAAAAAATAGAAGTTTTTGAAATTTTGTCTTTTTCCGCAAGAAACTGCATATTTCTGTTAAAAAAACGCAAAAGAACTTATCTCACGGTTTCCGATGAAAAAACTCAAAAAATGTTTGGCACAATATTTGCGCACAACTTATCATTTTCCTTACCAAGCAAGCCTAGCATGTGTTCAATGCGACACGAAAACGGATAATTTTTTCCGAAATAAATCTGGACCGCTGAAAACTATTCTTTGTGTTGTTTTTATAGATGTTGAAAAATCGTTTATCGTTTTAAAAAATCCGGCGATGTTGTTAGCACGGTCTCTTCATAAGTTTGAACAATTTTTGAGTCACATAGCGTCTCTTTTGGTGTATATGGGATTGTTGATCTTCAAAAAATAATCAGTATGAATAAAGTGTGAAACTTAAACTGATAAGTTTAATGTGTCGGTTCTAACGTTCTTGATTATTGAGAAAAACAAACTATTGCAAAGATTTTTGTAGGGGGACTGCTCAGCTGATAGCTTTCCCTGGCTAAGTCCATGCAATATGAAAGCACTCGATTGAGCAAGAAGTTTGAAAAAAAACTTTCAAAAGCGGACATTTTGCTCATAATGATATGGTAATAAAATTTCTTCTAGGAATCAGATCGTTGTTATTAGAATAAATTAGGAAGACTGATTCTCGGAAAGAAAGCTATTATGTTTTTGAGCAGTTCATACATATATAAGTTCATATATAATATTATATATATACACCCGTTCGGTTTTATGAATCCATTCCACTAAGTCAATCAAAAAACTTTAAAAACAATAAAAAAAACCGTATCTCTATCTCCTTCAAACATTCTTTCAAAGTTCTGGCTTGCCATACCATTGTCTCCTGTAGCCAATCGTGTTTCAATGAACAAAATTATTATCGCAATTCAATCTCTACTCTTGACGCACCTAATCAAGCGTTGACCGCGGCAAATTCTCTACGACAATTCCCACGATGATAGCCATCATACTCGAGTAATAAACTTCCACAATCATCTCATTATCGCGCATTAACGCTTCCTGACATGACATCGCACATTATGGTGACAATTGTCAGGTTTTAGTCAAAAAGAGTTGCAACTGTTGCTGTTGTAGTTGTAACTGTCGCACAGAGCTGCAATTTTGCCGTTAACCGTTCCTTAGTTGAAATTGTATAATAATAAAAATAAATATATTAGTAGTGTGACTGCCTATCCATAATTTGATTGTGGTGTGTCGAGCTGTCTGCGTCCACACCAGGGTGGGTGACATGATGGGTACCCGATTTAGGCGGATTTCTCTGTGAAAAACGGACAGACTGTGAGAAACGGGGCAAAAACAGATCTCCTAATCAAGTGGTAACTTCCCGAAAAAACGCTGAATCCATTAAATGTCATAAAGGCCAGTTCAGTTCAGATTCGCAGTTGATTCCCAGCCAAAAACTAACGCAGATCTTAAAGCTCAGGTTAAAGGAAAATCAAAGTCAACACTATCGAGTACAACATTTGAAGGGGTCAATTTGACAAAATTGATACTTTTTGTCTCAATTAAAAGATATTTCAAAAAATATGTTTTCCTGCAATAAAAAAAGAAAGTAAGCATATTCGTTTTAAAAAACAGGCAGGAAACCACCAATTTTTGCACTCTTTGGTTCTACAAAAAGACTAAAAAGTTAGTTAAATTCTCTATTCTTCAGAAAAAAGGCGCGAATAACTCTCACAGGCAACTAATTAAAATTTTTGGTGTCCTCAAAACCTTCATATTGATTTTTTTCGTGAAAAACTTTGAAAATTTGAAGTTTTTCGGAAACACAAATCTCAAAACTAGAATGAATTTTTTTTGGGTTCAATCATACGGTGTTCCAGTAAAAGCAAAATGACGGTGGCTCAAGCAATCAAAACTACTGCGCATAGAAACAATTCCGTTAAATATTTCAAGTGCACTTTTTTACAAGTAGCATAAACCAAATGTGGGGGACCAAGTAGAGATGAGATTAAAAAATTTACTATTCGGGCAAGAATGATTGGGTCACCGTATGTGTGTGTGATAAAACACAAAAACGAAAAGCTGTTAATTTAGAAATTGTGCCAAAAGCTCGGTAGGATCAAATTAAAACAAGAAAATGTTAATTCTTTGGTTAATTTTTTCCGAGCTTTTTCCGAATTGCATATTTTTATTTTGAAAAAACTCTCATAACTTTAGGAAATCTTTCGTACAAGTTTCACTGCCAGAAGTCGTAAACGAAGACCCAGCAAAATTATTGGCACGAAGAAGTTTTTTTCCAGGCCTGCCATATATTTCATTTAGCTGATTGTTTGCAATTTGATATCAAGGTTAGTAGTATGAAATAGGGGCATAGAGAGAGGGGGGGGGGGGGTTATCATTCGATCCTTAAACATATGAGGGTAGGGGGTTATCATTGAATCCTTAAACATGTGAGGGTAGTTATCCCAGACAGGAAATGATTAAGGGGATTAGGTGACTCTCTGGAAGTCATTTTCCACAATGACAACGATAGCAACGGTTGATTTGCAAAGCATTCACGAGATTTACCAGCAAGTAAAAAAAGAATATTCAGAATATGGTGAAAGATTTTTATATTTTTTAGCAACTTGTCTTTACCTAGATCCAGACATCGATTTGGACATTGCATTGAAATTGAGGCCTTATGGTGGTTTGATTGGTATTGATAACTCCTCGCTTGACAAATATTTCAAATCTTACAAAATTTTAAGACTACATGCAATTCTTCATGATGCTTCTGGATTTGTCTTTGAATACAGTGAGAAGGGACCGGGTTATTCGTATGTCCTACCCTGTCCAGTAACAAACGAGTATCTTGGTCACGTGACAGGACTTGCTTTGTGTCTATATGTGAAAACTTTCAAAAACAACTTATTCACTTTATCGGAATGTTGAAATCTCGTGCGGTTGTTCTAGATTTTGAGGGCTTTCCACATAAAAAGTCTGGATTTATCATAAAAGAGCTTGCCGTTTTCACGGAAAACTACACCGATACAGTGTCTTTTCTGCCTCCAGCCTCCTTCAACACGCTCTCATTGGGTGAACAAAAATCATATCGTTGGGTCTCAAAGTTTCTTCATAGTTTAGCCTGGGAGAGTGGTGACTACCCGTACTGTTATCTTCAACAGATTTGTCAGAGCATAGTTCTTTGCTTCCCATTGTCGAAAATCTATTCGAAAGGAACGGAAAAAACTGATACGTTGCAAAAATTGCTTCAGAAAGAGGTAACTAACCTAGAGAGCCTGCTATGTCCAAAAATTGAACATTTGAGTTTCTATCGGGAGACACCAATTTGTGATTTGCATTCAACGACTTGCCCAAAACGACAGAAAAGCAAACATTGTGCGAGGAAGAAGGCCCAATTGTTTTACTACTGGATGATCCATGAACAACCGTCGATTGGAAAAGACAGCACCGTCTATACTCCAAGTGAATTTGTCTCAAAATTTGATCGTTTACAGTTGCTTAACGGCTGAAAATCAATTGAGTGTTACCTTAGTCAAGGAGGAAAAAATTGACAGTCGGGGACAAACTGTATTGAGAAAACAGCAAGTTGTTTGCACTGGAGCCGAAATAGAATCCTTCAAAAAATATCTTTCACTTTTAGAATATTTTCAACTCAATAATGTCTATGAAAGAGAAAATGCAAAGAATGAATCTAACCCCTTTACTTATGCCCAAGCGGTCAGTTCCAGTGCAAGTGCCTCTGAACGATGAGAGTCTTCCGGATGATATTAAACAAGTTGTCCGAGAGGGAAAAGTGGACTCGATTGTTTATCACGAGAAAGATTGTGGTGTTAAAGCCAGTTACACAGTGACATATAAAAAAGCAGATGCAAACTCTAAATATAGAACTTATGAATTTTTTATTGTTGACTAACAAAGCTACCTAACCTATGCTTTGTTAGTTCATTATTTTCGAAAACCTTGTTTTGAATGAGTCCACTTGAGGATCAAATAGATTCAGGGGGTGGCATAACCGATTTAGTTTTTGATGAAAATCAACAGGAAAGGAGATCTTGGCGATTTTGCAATTCAAGAGTACCACGATCAGAAGTTGTTTATTCTACTCAAATTTTCATTATAGTTTTTGTTATTGCAGTATCTCTTATCAAGTTGGTGTTTTTTCAATTGAATTGCGAGGAATCAACATTTTGGTTTTCGCTGCTCTCTTGCACAGTTGGCTACGCACTTCCAAACCCAAAGCCATAATTACTTCAACAAGCGATCAACTCTTTATGGCAGTGTCTGGTCCATCTTGCTGTGGAAAAACTGAACTGATTTTCAAAATGTTACTACATAACATTTTTTGACCTAAATTTCAATCAATGTTTTATTTCTATCATCATGAACAAATAAAGCTCTAATAACAAATCTAACAAATGAAACAGAGAGAACTATGTATGCTGCGGCAAATGCTACAAGTATCGGATATCGACCTAAAAAAACTGATCAAGACAGCTTCTAAAAACTTTGTTCAATTTCTTTGCGAGTGTTTTCTTAATGTAGTCAATGGCGATGTTGCGATTAATAAAAAACTAATCGAAGTTCACGAAAAATCATTTTGAAAAATATTATCCAAACAAACAGGTTTGAAGGAAAAGAAAAGAATTCTTGGCAGAGAATCAGAACTGTTAAAAACGGTTGGTCTTTCGTGTTATTTGTACTTGATGGAATCATAATGCATACAGAAGAGATCATTTTAATTCCAAAACAAATGTTTATAACAAAGCAACCCCAAAAGAGCGAAAATTTTGAAAACCCACAATATAAAAACACAGTTATTCAGTTATCACTTATGCAACGAAACAAGCTAAGGGAGGACGTAGGAAAAACAGATAAAGTTATCCAAACAGATCCGCTCGATTCGAATGCAATTTCCCAGACGTAAAGTGATTGTAAAAGATATCAAATGAAATTTGGTCATTGGATTTGGCATATGTTGACAACCCTGCAAAGTACAATCGCGATGTTAAGTACATTTTGGTAGCAGTTGATTGTCTGTCACGTACCTTAGAGTAGAGCCAATGAGGACAAAGTATGCAACAGAAGCAGCTGATGCATTCAAAAAAATGATCAAACATAAACAACCCGAGAAAGTATGGGTTGATGATGGAACAGAATTTCTCGGAGCTTTCAAAAGACTGTGCAACTCACGAGGAACTCATTTGTATAGCACTTTTAGTGAAAAAAGTCTGTTTTTGCCGAACGGAATATTCGATCACTGAAAAATCTCATCCATAGGTACCTTGAAGAAAAATGGACTTATTCATACATTGACAAATTAGACGACTTTGTGAAAACAATAAATTCACGTGTTAACCGGATAACTAAGCCTGCACCAAACAAGGTAACAAAAAAAGACGTACCGCGGCTTGTGTCCTTGAGCGCTGAAACAACTGTTTCTCAAAAACCTCGCTTCTTTGTTGGAGATTTTGTCAGAATTGTCAAAAAAGACAAAGTTTTCAGAAAGGGCTACGAACAATCGTTTACTGACGAAGTTTTTGAGATAATAGATATTCCGACATTATTTCCGCCATCATACTCCCTAATTGATTCAAACAAACAACAAATAGAAGGAAAATTTTATCAATCAGAATTGCAGCTTGTTCGTGTAGAGGAAAATGAGTAGAAATCGTTTTGACGATGAGTTCACTGTGCATGTTATTTCGTCAGCTTCTATGCAAATTTTTGGGTCAAACACTCTGGCTTCTTTTCGAAATTTTTTCAATGATGAAATTCAACTTTCTGGTGACTGGAGGTTGGCTCTTAGTGAAATAGTTTTTCCGACAAAAATTGAGCACGTCGTGAACGGAAATTTAATAGCATACAGTCTTAAGGGATACGAAGACTCGCAAAAACTTTCGTCTGATGCTAATGTCATATCTCGACCTTACAATGGAGAAAAACTGTCCTTCATGACTGGCAACTTTGACAATGTTAATCAACTTCTTGTTACTATCAAGCGAACAGTTGGGTTACCCAATTTTTCGTTTCGAGAAATCAAGAGTACTGGAAAATACGAAATTTTTTTTTGGTAAATATGAAGGAATCACTTTTCCTAGTGAGGAAATACCTAGCTTTGTGGGCTTTACTGGAATCCCAGATGGACGCGGCGTACACATTGGTTACAAAATGGGTACAGCTACATCAAATAAGTTAATGAAGAGTTATGAGACAAAAACATACTTTGGAGAATTTCCTGCTGATCTATGCGCGGGAAAGCACCTAATTTTCATTTACACAAACATTATTGAGTATCAGTATGTGGGTGACGCAAAAGCTCCGTTATTGCGTGTCATTGATTCGAAACAACGTCTGAAAAACGGTAGCGTGTGCGAGCTTGAACCAACACATCGAATTGTTTTTTCAAGTTTAGACTATAAAAAACTTTATCAAACACTATACAACCAATTTCAATTGAGCTACGCACTGAGACAGGACAATTGGTTCCTTTTTCGGGAACAGGTAAATTTATTTTAACTTTACAATTCAAAAAGTTATCTGACGAGCATGGATTCCTATTATGCCAATCTGGTAACATCATTACCGCATTTCTCCGGACACTATAGACAAAGGGAAAGTGGATTTGGTGCTTTAACTGCGGGAATTGGACGCGTTGATTTACCATTGGCTCGACGGTTTATTTTACCGACTGCAAAACGTATCGGGAGAGAGCTTTTAAAACAGGGTGTTCCCGAACTTGTAGATGTAGTCTCAAAAAAAATCACCAAAAACAAGCCTTGAAAAACGCAGTCTCAAACACCATCAAAAAACAAACAGGAGGGCGAGTGCGACAACAACGACCAAGGAAACAAATTGGAAGCCTTTCAAATAATTTAACAAAAAAGCGTAAAACCTCATTCATTTCCAAGTCAAGAGCTCTAAATATACAACTTATGAATTTTTTATTGTTGACTAACAAAGCTACCTAACCTATGCTTTGTTAATTCATTATTTTCGAAAACCTTGTTTTGAATGAGTCCACTTGAGGATCAAATAGATTCAGGGGGTGGCATAACCGATTTAGTTTTTGATGAAAATCAACAGGAAAGGAGATCTTGGCGATTTTGCAATTCAAGAGTACCACGATCAGAAGTTGTTTATTCTACTCAAATTTTCATTATAGTTTTTGTTATTGCAGTATCTCTTATCAAGTTGGTGTTTTTTCAATTGGATTGCGAGGAATCAACATTTTGGTTTTCGCTGCTCTCTTGCACAGTTGGCTACGCACTTCCAAACCCAAAGCTATAATTACTTCAACAAGCGATCAACTCTTTATGGCAGTGTCTGGTCCATCTTGCTGTGGAAAAACTGAACTGATTTTCAAAATGTTACTACATAACATTTTTTGACCTAAATTTCAATCAATGTTTTATTTCTATCATCATGAACAACCAACGTTTGAGTCCTTAGAGAGAAAATTGAATATGAAGTGTAAAAAATTTTCAAGCTTCGAAGTTGTCTCAGAGTTAGAAGACTGTCTTCTTGTTTTTGATGATTCATGTGAAGAAATTTTTAACGATAAAGAGTTTTCAAAACTTGCGACTGCAGGCCGTCACAAAAATTTAAGTGTTATTTACGTTAAGCACAATTTATTTCAACAAAGCAAGTGATCGAGAACAATCGACTTGAATACAACACACATCATTTTGTTCAAATCACCACGTGATGTCCAACAAATTGGTTTAATTGGTCGACAGCTCAACGACACACAATTTCTTAAAGAAAGTTAAGAGCTAGCTACCAAACAGCCTTTTGGTCATTTATTAATTGATTTAGACCCAAAGACGTCGGACGTTTTACGATACTGCTCAAACATTGTATCACCAGGACCATCAATTTTCTACTTACCGCCTGCTAAAGCTCTAATAACAAATCTAACAAATGAAACAGAGAGAACTATGTATGCTGCGGCAAATGCTACAAGTATCGGATATCGACCTAAAAAAACTGATCAAGACAGCTTCTAAAAACTTTGTTCAATTTCTTTGCGAGTGTTTTCTTAATGTAGTCAATGGCGATGTTGCGATTAATAAAAAACTAATCGAAGTTCACGAAAAATCATTTTGAAAAATATTATCCAAACAAACAGGTTTGAAGGAAAAGAAAAGAATTCTTGGCAGAGAATCAGAACTGTTAAAAACGGTTGGTCTTTCGTGTTATTTGTACTTGATGGAATCATAATGCATACAGAAGAGATCATTTTAATTCCAAAACATATGTTTATAACAAAGCAACCCCAAAAGAGCGAAAATTTTGAAAACCCACAATATAAAAACACAGTTATTCAGTTATCACTTATGCAACGAAACAAGCTAAGGGAGGACGTAGGAAAAACAGATAAAGTTATCCAAACAGATCCAACAAATATTGAACGAGATGTAGATGAAGCAGATAGACTGGTCCAAACAGATCCAACCAAATTTGAAGATGAAAAAATGGAGACTTCTAGTGATGACAGTGAAATGGATCCAATTGTCACAAAGAAACCAACAATTGAATCATTTGAGTCGATAATGAAAAACGTTAAATTAAAAGAAGATGACAAAATCAAAGGTGAAGAAATAGTACTTGATTTCATTCTCCAATCAAACCAAATCACTATTGGGGAAGAGAGCCAACTAATTTACATTGACAATAAACCCACGGATGTACAAGTTTCATCTTTTTTGTGTAATTTGCAACAACCAACCAAAAAAATTGATCAAGAGGCATATTCAAGAATCTTGTTAGTTCTTCGACTTGAGCCTGATCTTGTCTCAAACACTTACGCCAAGCAAATATTGGAAAGTTATTAGAGCGAACAAGAATTTTTCCCAACGCAACAAAGTCCGCAAACAGGGCGCGGTACTTCAAAACGAACCACAGCAGAAAAAGAGGAAAAAAACAAAATGACAAAGCAAAAAAAGACCAATCAGAAAAAGTGGTCTCGTTTCGTCTTCTGAGAGAAAAACTTTAGAACAACTGTATTCAAGAGGTCCTGCATCGTTTGGAAGCTCAAAACGATTACAAGAACACAGCAAACTGTCATTAGCAAAATTCAAGTCTTATTTAGATACCAGCCGTCCTTCACAAAATACCGCTCGATTCGAATGCAATTTCCCAGACGTAAAGTGATTGTAAAAGATATCAAATGAAATTTGGTCATTGGATTTGGCATATGTTGACAACCCTGCAAAGTACAATCGCGATGTTAAGTACATTTTGGTAGCAGTTGATTGTCTGTCACGTACCTTAGAGTAGAGCCAATGAGGACAAAGTATGCAACAGAAGCAGCTGATGCATTCAAAAAAATGATCAAACATAAACAACCCGAGAAAGTATGGGTTGATGATGGAACAGAATTTCTCGGAGCTTTCAAAAGACTGTGCAACTCACGAGGAACTCATTTGTATAGCACTTTTAGTGAAAAAAGTCTGTTTTTGCCGAACGGAATATTCGATCACTGAAAAATCTCATCCATAGGTACCTTGAAGAAAAATGGACTTATTCATACATTGACAAATTAGACGACTTTGTGAAAACAATAAATTCACGTGTTAACCGGATAACTAAGCCTGCACCAAACAAGGTAACAAAAAAAGACGTACCGCGGCTTGTGTCCTTGAGCGCTGAAACAACTGTTTCTCAAAAACCTCGCTTCTTTGTTGGAGATTTTGTCAGAATTGTCAAAAAAGACAAAGTTTTCAGAAAGGGCTACGAACAATCGTTTACTGACGAAGTTTTTGAGATAATAGATATTCCGACATTATTTCCGCCATCATACTCCCTAATTGATTCAAACAAACAACAAATAGAAGGAAAATTTTATCAATCAGAATTGCAGCTTGTTCGTGTAGAGGAAAATGAGTAGAAATCGTTTTGACGATGAGTTCACTGTGCATGTTATTTCGTCAGCTTCTATGCAAATTTTTGGGTCAAACACTCTGGCTTCTTTTCGAAATTTTTTCAATGATGAAATTCAACTTTCTGGTGACTGGAGGTTGGCTCTTAGTGAAATAGTTTTTCCGACAAAAATTGAGCACGTCGTGAACGGAAATTTAATAGCATACAGTCTTAAGGGATACGAAGACTCGCAAAAACTTTCGTCTGATGCTAATGTCATATCTCGACCTTACAATGGAGAAAAACTGTCCTTCATGACTGGCAACTTTGACAATGTTAATCAACTTCTTGTTACTATCAAGCGAACAGTTGGGTTACCCAATTTTTCGTTTCGAGAAATCAAGAGTACTGGAAAATACGAAATTTTTTTTTGGTAAATATGAAGGAATCACTTTTCCTAGTGAGGAAATACCTAGCTTTGTGGGCTTTACTGGAATCCCAGATGGACGCGGCGTACACATTGGTTACAAAATGGGTACAGCTACATCAAATAAGTTAATGAAGAGTTATGAGACAAAAACATACTTTGGAGAATTTCCTGCTGATCTATGCGCGGGAAAGCACCTAATTTTCATTTACACAAACATTATTGAGTATCAGTATGTGGGTGACGCAAAAGCTCCGTTATTGCGTGTCATTGATTCGAAACAACGTCTGAAAAACGGTAGCGTGTGCGAGCTTGAACCAACACATCGAATTGTTTTTTCAAGTTTAGACTATAAAAAACTTTATCAAACACTATACAACCAATTTCAATTGAGCTACGCACTGAGACAGGACAATTGGTTCCTTTTTCGGGAACAGGTAAATTTATTTTAACTTTACAATTCAAAAAGTTATCTGACGAGCATGGATTCCTATTATGCCAATCTGGTAACATCATTACCGCATTTCTCCGGACACTATAGACAAAGGGAAAGTGGATTTGGTGCTTTAACTGCGGGAATTGGACGCGTTGATTTACCATTGGCTCGACGGTTTATTTTACCGACTGCAAAACGTATCGGGAGAGAGCTTTTAAAACAGGGTGTTCCCGAACTTGTAGATGTAGTCTCAAAAAAAATCACCAAAAACAAGCCTTGAAAAACGCAGTCTCAAACACCATAAAAAAACAAACAGGAGGGCGAGTGCGACAACAACGACCAAGGAAACAAATTGGAAGCCTTTCAAATAATTTAACAAAAAAGCGTAAAACCTCATTCATTTCCAAGTCAAGAGCTCCAAAAAGAAGTCGATCAGATTTTTTTTGCAAAGGTGAAAGATGATCGCTAATTTATTACCAACTGAGGCAACTCACAGTTCCCTCGATCTGCTTGAGAAACCATCCCTCTTAGTAACATTTGATGGAAGTTTTTGTCAAAAACGGCCCGTTGTATAGCCCCAATGGTCCAATGTTGGAGTTTGAAGTTGCTGGCGATAGAAATAATTTTATTGATTTACAAAAAATATTCCTGGAGGTCAAATGTAAAATTGTTCAGTCGTCCGAGACAAATTTAAAATATGACGGTACAGGTGCTGCAGATGTAACTAAAACTGACGCTCCCTACTTTTGCAATAATGTGTTGCATTCACTGTTCTCTGACTGCACAGTGTCAGCCAACGGATCAAAAATATCGAATGCAAATGGAAATTATGCTCACAAAAGTTTTATTGAGACTGAGTTTTCACACAGCAAAGACGCAAAAAAACACTTGGTTAGCTTGTCAAGGCTACTCGTACGAGGAAAATCCGTGAGCCTTATCAACTACTGAAGTAAATAGAAGAAAAACTTTAGTCAGACAATCAAATGAATGCAAGTTTTACGGAAAGGTTGCAGTTGATTTTTTCAGATGTGACAGGCATCTAATGAGTGGTGTAACTCTTCGAATTGCTTTCCGAAGATCAATTGTTGACTTTGTTATTACGTCAGATGATGCCGCTAAGCATTTTAAAGTGAAAATTGTCGAAGCAAATTTGTATGTGCGCAAGATGACTTTGAACGATGACGTTGTGTCGGCTATTGAAAAAACATTGCTTACCAGCCCGGCTTCCTATCCGTACCTTGAAACCCTTACAAAAACATTTTTGGCTTCTACTGGTCCACTCAGTTGGAAACAAGAAGACATATTTGCCAGGGAACCAATCCGAAGTCTAGCTTTATGTGTGAACACAAACGAAGCTTTTCTCGGTAACAATAGACAAAATCCATTTCATTTCCCAAAATTTGATTTGGAACAGATTTATATCTATCGAAATGGAATGCCAGTCGCAGATAGTCCAATGTCAACAAATGATGATAAGCGTCTTTACTTCAATACAATATCAGACTTAGCCTATATTGACAATGGTCATGGCATAAGTTTGACAGACTACCCAAACCATTTTATTATGGTTTTTGACTTGACTAGTACTCGACAAGCTTCTCACGATTTTATTCACCCCGAGCTAACAAATTATTCAATTTCGATCGAGGTGAAATTTTCAGCTGCATTGCCCAACAATATTGGGTTATTCATTATTGGCGAAAAAGCTAGCAACATTTTTGTGAATTCTATGCGCCGGGTTTCAAAAAATCACATTTTAACCAACTAATGGATGAAGATGATATCAATGACCTCATTCAAAAATGTAGAAAACTGAATTACAAATTTTGTGGTGTATTCGCTGCCAACAACTTTCCACAAAAACTCCACAAAAATAGTTTTCTCATTGTAAATGCTTCGCCCTCGAAGAACCCTGGTACACACTGGCTTCTTCTATGTAATCGAAACAAAAAAATCATTTTTGCGGACCCCTTGGGACAATCGATTATTGCCTATAGAGACTTATATCACCGACTCTCTGACACTAATGCACAAATATGTCAATTTCTCGAACATCGACCAATTCAGAGTCAAAACTCAGAACTGTGTGGACTTTTTTGTATTTATATTGCGCATGTTATATTTAGTGAAAGACAAATTGTAAAAATTAATGATGTTCAATTGCTTCGCTTTGCACTTCATATGATGTTTTAATATCTGTTGAATAAAATACTTTTTTTTCAAAATTTAATTTTTTCTTCAAATACAAGACGAACAAAGAGTAACTCAGAATCAATATCTAATTTTCCATAACCACTCACAAACATGTCCATAACTTTACAAAAAGCACCAGAATGAGGACCACTTAAAATGTTTTCAACTCGTTTTAAAGTTTCTGTACAAATTTGGTCAGTTTGAGTTTGCTCATGGCCGGTTCCTGCTGAGATGGTTTTGTGGATTGATTTCTGCGCAATTCCTGTAGTTTTTGTCGCCATCGTTTTTGTAGTCGTCAACATTTTTGCTGTGTTTGAAATTGGAAGACGTTTGTGAACCCTTGCTGGGTCAATTTTTTCTCCTGTTTTGTCATTGAAATCAACGGCTAACTTCAACTTTGTAAATACTTCTCCATTCGTTTCCAGTTTTGAAGAATTTAAAAATAGGTGTTTGAAAGTTGTGAAAATACAGGGGATAGCAAAAGATTTGTTTTGCTTTGTAGAGCCAATATCAGTTGAACTATCAATCAAAAGGTGAAAATGGTTAGTTGCTATTTGGCAAAACTCAGACTCAAATTGAGGACAAACTGCATAATTAATCAAATTCGTAATGTCTGTTGGCTTTGGATCAAAAATTTTGAATCTAAATTGTTTCTGAAATTGTTTGAAATAACTTGGAGAACGTTCATACATTGCTTCAACCATCCTTGCTCTCGAGTTTAGGCCTTTTATTTGGTGGCGGTTTTGTTGAACAGTCTTTTGCTGACTTTTCTTCTGATTCAAGTATCTTGTCTGCCGTATTGACCAAGCTCCCAAATTCTTGCAGAGTTAACGAAATTCTCTGTTCAAACTCGTATTTTTCTGCTGCTTTTTTAAACAATTTCAGAAATACATATGTTCCTGTCTTTTCGTAAGTTTTCAGCGTTGCCCTAATCAAACGCTTATCAGTTTTGGAAACGTCGAAATAGCAATCTCCGTACTCTGTATCTTTGGTAGAAGTAAAAGGTATAGTGAGCAACTTTCTTTTATCACATTCAAAAGTCAAACTATTCAGCTTAATGGTGGCGGCAAGTTGGGATTAAATCACAATGTCGTCATTTACGCAATAGAATCCAAATGACTGGGGAGTACAGACTCAAGTACGCCTAGGGCGTACTTGAGTATGTTTATTAAACACAAAACAGTGTACACAACCACATGAAAGGTTTGTATGTAGTAATGCAAAAGCGAACACAATGCACCGGAATTCAACTCAAAGTGTTAAGCAAATGTGAGCTAGATAAGAGTTTTATTACACTTCATGTACTCAATTAAACAAGAATTTAGCAGGTGTTTAGCAAATGTGACCTGACCTGAGATAAGGTTTGTATCTACCAATGTAAAGCAAACATTATGTATATCAATTCCCATTAATTAGGAATACATAACTACCCAACGTGACCATTATTTTATTACGTATGTCTGTGTGAACACGTTTAATGTGACCTTAGATAAGAATTTTTGTTACCTTGGTAGACTACATGAGGAATGAAACATTGTAAACACCACAAAATACAAAAACCTAGGGTAATGTGATCTTAGATAGGAATTTTATTACCTTGGTAGACTACACGGAATGAAACAGTATATAACACAAAATACGAAAGCCTAGGGTAATAAGACCTTAGATAAAAATTTTATTACCTTGGTAGCCTACACGCGGAATGAAACATAGTAAATACCTCAAATTACGAAAGGGTGTGTGAAACTGGGTTTTTCTCATTTCATTTTGTTGCTCTCGCTAAACAGTTGTAGTAAAATTTCTGTGGATTGTTACCAAACTATGTCTGTCAAAATTCTTTCTGAATCCACAATTTCTCGTGAAAGAACACTGGTTTATCAGACTTTATACAAAAATTTTGTGATTCTGATTCAACAGAAAAAAGTAGGAGAAATTTGGACAGTTTACCAACACTGCCTAATTCCGAAACTTTTCATCAATGCAATTGCGGCTTTACCGAACAAAACAGAACCTTCTGAAAGAAGCATAATTACTTCTGGTGGATTTTTGCCACCTAAAACCACACCTGCTCTCGAAAATCACGACGTGGACACGTTGACGGACGAAGTCAGGCGAATATTTTATCGTTATGATTGCGAGTGCATTCCTCTGTGCGAAAATCAGCTTGGAGTTTATCAGGCATGCGATGACCTGGCTGATATGTGGGGACTCAAGTCAACACCCGAATCTCCAGACAGTAACACTCCCTTGAGTGCACCAGTAACGCCTGCACCTGACCCCAGTCCCTCAATTTCTCCAACACCGAGTCCTTCTCTTTTCGCAGGGCTCAGTTTTCAACGACATTTTTCAGTGAGCAACGGAGAGAAGACATTTGATTGCAACATTTTGTCGGGCACAAATTTTCAAACACCACGACAAACCAGGGAAAATCAATTCGAAACGCCACAGAGCTCTGAGACGCCTCAAGTTGGTGCAGCCCCCAAGAAGCGAAGGCCAGAGCAGTCCTTGATGGATATTTTCGATTGCTAGAAAAACTTTTAATTTGTAATTTGTAATAAAAACATTTTAATGTAAGTTGTAATAATAGTGTGTTCGATCATGTTCAATTGAATATTTTTGCTCACTTTTTATTGGCTAAAGGAAACCCATACAATCATACCAAGCTCGATCGTGTTTATTTTAAATAGTATGACAGTAATTGAGAAGCAAAGAAAAAGTTTTCATAATGTACTAAGAGATCAAAGCTGATAACCGGTCAACTAATAATTTATAAAAAATTTGTTTTTCCAATTTTTTCTCGTAGTTCATTCGATATTTTTTGTTTACTTTAGGGGTGCAATTAACCTTGCTGCTAGTTCCCGAAAAAAATCTTTTCTTCATACTCTTTAAATTTTAAAGTTATCTTCATTTTTTCTTAAATTTTTTTTTCAAAATTGTAAAATTTCAGATTTTTTTCGACTTTTCTCAAAAACTGGATATACGATTTTCAATTTTTCATTCTGAACTGCCAAGTAACTGTTTATGGATGATAGTTGGACAATTTTTGAGAAGCAAAGCAAAAAATTTTTCATAATGTACTAAGAGATCAAAGCTGATAACCGATTAACTAAAAATTATAAAAAGTTGTTTTTTCCATTTTTTTCTCATAGTTAATTCGATATTTTTTGTTTTTTATTAGGGGTGCAATAAACCTTGCTGCTAGTTCCTGAAAAAAACTTTTCTTCATAATCTTTAAATTTTAAAGTTATCTTCACTTTTTCATAAAATTTTTTTCAAAATTGTAAAATTGTCAGATTTTTTTCAACTTTTCTCAAAAACTGGATATACGATTTTCGATTTGTCATTCTGAACTGTCAAGTAACTGTTTATCGATGATAGTTGGACAATTTTTGAGAAGCAAAGCAAAAAATTTTTCATAATGTACTAAGAGATCAAAGCTGATAACCGATTAACTAAAAATTATAAAAAGTTGTTTTTTCCATTTTTTTCTCATAGTTAATTCGATATTTGTTGTTTTTATTAGGGGTGCAATAAACCTTGCTGCTAGTTCCTGAAAAAAGCGTTTCTTCATACTCTTCAAATTTTAAAGTTATCTTCACTTTTTCATAAAATTTTTTTCAAAATTTCAAAGTTGTCAGATTTTTTTTTGACTTTTCTCAAAAACTGGATATACGATTTTCGATTTTTCATTCTGAACTGTCAAGTAACTGTTTATCGATGATAAATGGACATTTTTTGAGAAGCAAAGCAAAAAATTTTTCATAATGTACTAAGAGATCAAAGCTGATAACCGATTAACTAAAAATTATAAAAAGTTTTTTTTTCCATTTTTTTCTCATAGTTAATTCGATATTTGTTGTTTTTATTAGGGGTGCAATAAACCTTTTCTGCTAGTTCCTGAAAAAAGCGTTTCTTCATACTCTTCAAATTTTAAAGTTATCTTCACTTTTTCATAAAATTTTTTTCAAAACTTCAAAATTGTCAGATTTTTTTTGACTTTTCTCAAAAACTGGATATACGATTTTCGATTTTTCATTCTGAACTGTCAAGTAACTGTTTATCGATGATAGTTGGACATTTTTTGAGGAGCAAAGCAAAAAATTTTTCATAATGTACTAAGAGATCAAAGCTGATAACCGATTAACTAAAAATTATAAAAAGTTGTTTTTTCCATTTTTTTCTCATAGTTAATTCGATATTTTTTGTTTTTTATTAGGGGTGCAATAAACCTTGCTGCTAGTTCCTGAAAAAAACTTTTCTTCATACTCTTTAAATTTTAAAGTTATCTTCACTTTTTCATAAAATTTTTTTCAAAATTGTAAAATTGTCAGATTTTTTTCAACTTTTCTCAAAAACTGGATATACGATTTTCGATTTGTCATTCTGAACTGTCAAGTAACTGTTTATCGATGATAGTTGGACAATTTTTGAGAAGCAAAGCAAAAAATTTTTCATAATGTACTAAGAGATCAAAGCTGATAACCGATTAACTAAAAATTATAAAATGTTGTTTTTTCCATTTTTTTCTCATAGTTAATTCGACATTTTTTGTTTTTTATTAGGGGTGCAATAAACCTTGCTGCTAGTTCCTGAAAAAAACTTTTCTTCATACTCTTTAAATTTTAAAGTTATCTTCACTTTTTCATAAATTTTTTTTCAAAATTGTAAAATTGTCAGATTTTTTTCAACTTTTCTCAAAAACTGGATATACGATTTTCGATTTGTCATTCTGAACTGTCAAGTAACTGTTTATCGATGATAGTTGGACAATTTTTGAGAAGCAAAGCAAAAAATTTTTCATAATGTACTAAGAGATCAAAGCTGATAACCGATTAACTAAAAATTATAAAAAGTTGTTTTTTCCATTTTTTTCTCATAGTTAATTCGACATTTGTTGTTTTTATTAGGGGTGCAATAAACCTTGCTGCTAGTTCCTGAAAAAAGAGTTTCTTCATACTCTTCAAATTTTAAAGTTATCTTCACTTTTTCATAAAATTTTTTTCAAAATTTCAAAATTGTCAGATTTTTTTTGACTTTTCTCAAAAACTGGATATACAATTTTCGATTTTTCATTCTGAACTGTCAAGTAACTGTTTATCGATGATAGTTGGACATTTTTTGAGAAGCAAAGCAAAAAATTTTTCATAATGTACTAAGAGATCAAAGCTGATAACCGATTAACTAAAAATTATAAAATGTTGTTTTTTCCATTTTTTTCTCATAGTTAATTCGATATTTTTTGTTTTTTATTAGGGGTGCAATAAACCTTGCTGCTAGTTCCTGAAAAAAACTTTTCTTCATACTCTTTAAATTTTAAAGTTATCTTCACTTTTTCATAAAATTTTTTTTCAAAATGTAAAATTTTTCAAACTCTTTAAATTTTAAAGTTATCTTCACTTTTTCATAAAATTTTTTTTCAAAATGTAAAATTGTCAGATTCTTTTCAACTTTTCTCAAAAACTGGATATACGATTTTCGATTTGTCATTCTGAACTGTCAAGTAACTGTTTATCGATGATAGTTGGACAATTTTTGAGAAGCAAAGCAAAAAATTTTTCATAATGTACTAAGAGATCAAAGCTGATAACCGATTAACTAAAAATTATAAAAAGTTGTTTTTTCCATTTTTTTCTCATAGTTAATTCGATATTTGTTGTTTTTATTAGGGGTGCAATAAACCTTGCTGCTAGTTTCTGAAAAAAGCTTTTCTTCATACTCTTCAAATTTTAAAGTTATCTTCACTTTTTCATAAAATTTTTTTCAAAATTTCAAAATTGTCAGATTTTTTTTGACTTTTCTCAAAAACTGGATATACGATTTTCGATTTTTCATTCTGAACTGTCAAGTAACTGTTTATCGATGATAGTTGGACATTTTTTGAGAAGCAAAGCAAAAAAATTTTTAATATTGTACTAAGAGATCAAAGCTGATAACCGATTAACTAAAAATTATAAAAAGTTGTTTTTTCCATTTTTTTCTCATAGTTAATTCGATATTTGTTGTTTTTATTAGGGGTGCAATAAACCTTGCTGCTAGTTCCTGAAAAAAGCTTTTCTTCATACTCTTCAAATTTTAAAGTTATCTTCACTTTTTCATAAAATTTTTTTCAAAATTTCAAAATTGTCAGATTTTTTTTGACTTTTCTCAAAAACTGGATATACGATTTTCGATTTTTCATTCTGAACTGTCAAGTAACTGTTTATCGATGATAGTTGGACATTTTTTGAGAAGCAAAGCAAAAAATTTTTCATAATGTACTAAGAGATCAAAGCTGATAACCGATTAACTAAAAATTATAAAAAGTTGTTTTTTCCATTTTTTTCTCATAGTTAATTCGATATTTGTTGTTTTTATTAGGGGTGCAATAAACCTTGCTGCTAGTTCCTGAAAAAAGCGTTTCTTCATACTCTTCAAATTTTAAAGTTATCTTCACTTTTTCATAAATTTTTTTTCAAAATTTCAAAATTGTCAGATTTTTTTTTGACTTTTCTCAAAAACTGGATTTACGATTTTCGATTTTTCATTCTGAGTTGTCAAGTAACTGTTCATGGATTTTAGTTGGACATTTTTTGAGAAGCAAAGCAAAAATTTTTTTTATAATGAACTAAGAGATCAAAGCTGACAACCGATTAACTAAAAATTATAAAAAATTGTTTTTTCCATTTTTTTCTCACAGTTAATTCGATATTTTTTGTTTACATTAGGGGTGCAATTAACCTTGCTGCTAGTTCCTGAAAAAAACTTTTCTTCATACTCTTTAAATTCTAAAAGTTATCTCCAATTTTTCTTAAAATTTTTTTCAAAATTGTAAAATTGTCAGATTTTTTTTGACTTTTCTCAAAAACTTGATGTACGATTTTCGATTTTTCATTCTGAACTGTCAAGTAACTGTTTTTGGATGATAGTTGAACAATTTTTGAGAAGCAAAGCAAAAATTTTATCATAATGAACTAAGAGATCAAAGTTGATAACCGATTAACTAAAAATTATAAAAAATTGTTTTTTTCCATTTTTTTGCTCATAGCTACTTCGATATTTTTTGTTTAAATTAGGGGGGCAATTAACCTTGCTGCTGATTCCTGAAAAAAAATCATTAGCAGAATCACCTAGGCAAAAAATCACATTTGAATTTGTGCTAAGTTTCGAATTTGAACGCGCGCCAAAAATAGCCAATCAAATTCGAGTATTTCAAATATTTGAACTTGGCGCCCAAAATTCATTTCAATTTAAGAGTTTATGTTCAAGTCGTCATTTACTGTTCTTTCGTTTCTTATTCGGGTTTATTCAATTTTCTTCGAAATTCAACAAAATTCTCAAGAAAAATGGTTCACCAATGCCGACATTGCTCTGCTACATACAGCAACAAATACAATCGCTCAAGGCATGAAAACAGCGCTCATCCTGACGAGCTTGGTTTACCTGTATTTCAAAGCTCTCTATGCACTTTCAATGCCCGAAAATTGTCTCTGCTTGAGCAGCACATGCGAACATGCCATGGCAAATTCACTAACTGTTGTCGAACTTGTTACTTAGGCTTCAACCACGTTCATTTGTTTGCTCAGCTAATGAGTTCTCTTCATGGGCTTCCCGTATTCGGTGACGAATTCCTACGGAAAGATACACCAACGGAGTCAGCTTTCGGTGGAAGACTTCAAACATTCGAAGTTGTTAACAATAACGACGCTGAAGTGAATACAGACCTTGCTAGATTCATATCAGCAGAAAAAACTCGAATCGGAAACTTGGTGCGTGACAAGTTATCCAACGGACCTCACAAAATTCAATTTTACGCAAAAATTCAACTGCTCAAACCTCATCGAGGTGAAGAGGATGGCTCTACTGACGACGAGCGTATTGAAATTTACACAAACTCACTCATGACACCAGTGCTCAATGATGGAATGTCAGACGAAACGTACCAGACTATGGTGGATAAAATGTTAACAGTATTGGCAACATTTGCGTCATCAGGAAGTGGCTGGATCTTGGAAAAATTTATCAATTTGGACGTAAAGTTTGCACGCTACAGACCCGTAAATGGCTTTTCATACTTACCTCTGCCTGTGAAAATTGCCAATTGTCGCGGTCTTCTTAATATAAGGAATCACAACGACCAAAACTGTTTCAAATACTGCTACATTGCAGCTTATCATTTGCATAACAATATCAGCCTCGAACGTTACGGTAGAAATTCTAATACTGAAAGAACTTCACCAGACAAATACAGCAATCTTGAAAAACCTTTGGGTGACTTTGAAATGTCCATGGGTTTCGACGATGTGAAGGAGTGTGAGCCGTTGAACAATGTTCAGGTGAATGTCTTTGGTTACGAGAAAGGTCAGCTATACCCCCTCCGAGTTTCTAACTATGAGTCTTCTTTTGTGATGGACCTTCTTCTCCTATATGAGTGTATCACTACGTACTTTTAACAGACCTGGTGAAAGCTGTCTGCTATGTGCGTAACATTATGTTTCGATTCTGCTATCGACTCTGTCGTAACTGTTTTTGGTTGTGTAGAGATAGACTCGAACGCTACAACCTACATTTACAGACATGCTCCATGAATGCACCAGCTGTTATTCAAGTGCCCTCTCCTGATCAAAGTATGTACATATTTTCAAAAGTTTCGGCTACTTGGTTTGTACCTCTAGTGATATGCTTCGATTTCGAATCTTTCCTACAACCAGTTGCGAGTTGTGCCGGTCCCAGCAACACAGCAAATACACGAGCCATCGAAAGACATGAGCCTTGCGGCTTTGCATTAACAGTCATTGATCATCAATCAACAACACCAGTTTTTCATCATGTAGACAGTTCGGAAGACTGCATGAAAAACTTTGTTACAATGCTACATGACCTAGCTCGAGAAATCCACAAACAAAAGAACAAACACCCTTTTTATAGAGGCAACAGAAATTTGCTAAACAAAAGTCAAGCAAAACAGTGCTGGATTTGTGAGAACGATTTCGATGTCGAAGGTGACCCAGAGAGTACTATCGATTTATACCACTGTCACTTTAGCGGTAAATTCCTTGGTTGGGCTCATGAAAAATGCAACCGAGCTCGTCGCTACGTTAACTTCATTCCAGTTGTCGGGCACAATATTCAGAACTATGATTTACATCATATTTGTTTGGCACTTAACGAATGCGAACCAACAGCTACCGTTCAAGTCATTCCAGCAACAGACGAAAAATACATCTCCATGACATTTGGCGTTTTGATTGAAACTATCACGACGGATGAAGGAAAAACGAAAAAAATCTACGAATATTTGCGATTTATTGATTCGAATAAAATGATGAACAGCTCGTTGGAAAAATTGACCGAAATTTTACCCACCGATCAGTTTGGTATTCTCAATTCGATGTTCCCGGGAATTTCTGATTCAGATTTAGAGCTGTTGAAACAAAAAGGTCATTATCCGTACTCGTATGTAAGTGATAGAAGCAAATTTTTAGACACAACTTTACCACCCCTCGAAAATTGTCGTAACACTCTCGAAGGTTGCACAGTTTCAATTAATGAAACAGAATTGGAACAAGCACGAAAAATGTGGGAGATTTTGCACTGTAGTACTCTTCAAGACTATAACGATAGGTATCTGAAATTGGACTGTGCATTGTTGGCATGCGTCTGCGAGTTTCATCGAGAGTTGTGTTTCAAAACATACAAGTTGGATTGTATGCACTTTTATACTTTACCAAACATGGCCAAAGAGGCGTCATTGAGAATTTGTAAAGCTGATGTTGAACTTTTGACTGAGCGTGAGCATCTCGATCTCATAGAGCCAGCTGTTAGAGGAGGAGTTACTTCAGTGTACGAGGAGAGACGATTTGTTGCAAACAATTGCTATCTGGATAACTATGACGCATCCAAGGAATCAGTTTTTGGTTTTTGTGTGGATGCGAACAACCTCTACGGAGGTGTTATGCAACTAGACAAATTACCAATAGCAGATTACATTTTGAGGTCAGATATCCCCCTGAGCGAAATTTTGAACACGCCCGATGATGCTTAAGTGGGGTACTTTGTTGAAGTGGACTTGTCCTACCCAACCCACCTGCATGATGACCACCGTGATTTCCCTTTAGCTCCCACGAAAGATTTTGTCGAAGACGCATGGTTGAGTGACTATCAGATAGAGTTGAAAGAACAACATAATCTACCTACCTCTAAAGTGAAGAAACTGTTGCAGACTTTATTCGACAAGGAAAAATACGTTGTTCATTACAAACTTCTAAAACTCTATGTGGATCTTGGCCTGATAGTGAAGAAATTATACAGAGTGCTACAATTTAGACAAGAACAGTGGCTTGCTCCCTACATTTCATTAAATAGGCAAAAACGTCAGCTGGCATCGAACAAATTTGAGGAAAACTTTTATAAATTAATGAATAATGCTGTGTATGGGAAAAATTGTGAGTCAAAACGTCGCCGAAACAATTAGTTATTAGTCGTGATGCCGAGTCTACACTTTCAACCATATCAAAATTCGAATTTGAGCGCTATCTTATCTTTGGAGAAAACTTAGCTGCACTATCGACTCGTCCTAAAAAAATCTACTGGAATACACCAACAATAGTAGGCGCTTCAATTTTGGACTTGGCGAAATATCAGATGTACCATTTTCACTTCAAAGTGATGCGGCCCAACTTTGAGTGCCGTCTACTTTATAGCGATACAGACAGCTTGCTGTATTCCGTCAAGTGTGCAGATTTCTATCAAGAGCTCTCCAAAAAACCTCAAGCAGTGCTGGATTGTTTTGATTTTTCGAACTATCCAACCAGCCATTTCTTATTCAACAATCAGAACAAACGAAAAGTGTTGAAGTTCAAGGACGAGTTCGCCGGTGACTTCATCACAGACTTCGTTTGCCTGAAACCCAAGCTATACTCAATTCTGTCCAAAAGTAAGAACTCCTACTTGTTCCTTTCAAATAGTACCGTTGTAGTTACTTGGCTACGTTTGTTATGGTAAACATCAAACCTCTTATTTCAGGTTGTAGGAAGCTCTCCACCAAGGGTGTCACGCGGGCTACCCAACGTCGATTGCGTCATGAAGACTTCCTTGAAACATTGCACACTGGCAACGTCTTCAGGTCCGAAAACACAGGAATATCTTCGGACCATCATATTCTACAGACCGTCTCATCGAATAAAATCTGTCTTTCAGCGTTTGACAACAAACGTTTTATAAAAGCAGACGGCATTCATACTCTACCATTCGGACACTATGAAGCTCTCGACTGTGGAATTGATGATATTGACTGGGAAAACGCAGATATTGAATGGGATCATAACAGTTTCGATTCAAATCTGTGTTTGAGTTCCGATCCAGAATGGGATAATGATTTCGTTGTCTCACAAACATCCTCAACGGCTGCTCAAAGTTCTGCACCTAGCTCTTGGCAGCCACCCGACCCAGAATTTGCTGCAGCCCAGGCAGTAACAGAATCGGATATCGAAAGTGACGATTTGATCGATTTTGATGCCAGTTCGGACAAGAGTTCTAGTGCCAGTAACCCATTCATAAACTTTGAGGCCGAAGAAGCCAGTAGTAGTGATTTTGAAGAGCCACCGCAAAAAATTTTAAAGCGAAGATAAATAATTTAAACAATTTCCAGCCACTTTTTGTTAATAATTTTCCGGCAAAAATCCCTTAATCTTCAGTTTTTGTATTAATTAGAAAAAATGTCTTTGTAAAGTTGTGTGTTCAGTTTTGGTGTTTAATTTTGTCTGGTTTCGGTGCTTGAATTTGAACAGTTTATTTCCCTGGTTTTGCCTAGTTTTCTATGTATTATTTTCCGTGTTGAATTGAATTCTGTTTAATAGTTCCAGTTTTTATTGCTTTGTCTGGCATATGTTTGGGTTTAACGTGACGTAAACTCTTAATACCCTCCCGTCTATGATAACCCCCTGCCCTCACATGTTTAAGGATCGAATGATAACCCCCCTCTCTCTATGCCCCTATTTCATACTACTAAGGTTGGCTAGAGGTCAAAACTCCACAAAACTGCACTTCTTAAGCTTACGATGAAAATTATTTTTATTTATTTTTTCACAAAATTCTTTTGTTTGTTTCTGATACCTTTTTGATATCAGTTTGTCTTTTTTCAATCAAATTGTTTGACGGTACAAATTTATATTGAACAAAATGGCTAATTTTGTTGAATAAAAATTTGTATCAGAGTTTTAAGACCGCTGGTTCCCAGCCATGTCGTTAGTTAACGACCGAGAATCAATTGCAGATATGAAATGAACTGGTTTTAATGGGCTCGCTAATTTATCGGGAAAGTTACCAAATGCACCTCCTCTTTGATATTTTATTCGATAACTCTTAGCGATTAGTTATAAATTGTTAACCATTTTTAGCATTCATGAACCTGAATGACTATTTCCGAAAAAAATGTTTTCTTTCACGAAAACAGTTGTTTCCAAACTAGTCATTCGTTTTCTTGCAAGTAAGAATTTTACAAATAATATCTCAGAGTTATCGACTCAAATAACTTAGAATTCTATACCTGTTATGAAAACCGTGAAAAAGTTTTGTTTTCTTTTCTAGTGAATGAGCATTTATAGGTATAAAATGGCTTGAGGGAATATGTAAACTTAGTCATATAGATAGACTTTCATTTTCCTTTAGCATACAATTTTGCTGTAAATATCGCACTTCAGGTTCTATTAGTGGATCACAAAGTCATGCCGGGGAGTCACATTTGTAATTCCTTATAAGAAAACGTAATTTGAAGATAAAAAAGATGTATGATTTTTGGTATTCATACAAGAATCAAATGTGACTTCTACAGTTTCATACTGAGATCGTACCCGGAAATCAACTTTAGAAGAAATTAAATCATATATTAGCCTTGTATGAAATCAAAGAAATTTCATTCGGGCTTGCAAAAGAGTCTCATGGACAGAAATTTATTGCTTCAGTTGTGCTCAAAACTGCCCAGTAATTTCGAGCTCAAAAACGTCAGGTGTGTGCTCGAAATGCTCTGAATCAGGGCAATTTCAAGCGCACACCCCAGTCTTTAAAATATTATTCTTAAACGTGTTTCCAAAACGTTAGCTCTTGCAAAAAGCCAGGTAATTGTTTCTGCTCGAGTAAATGATAAACATAACTCCTATGAAAACTTCTGGAATATTATATTTTTTGAAAACTACCCAACAAATATTTAAGAACTTAATTTATTTAGTTTGCACAGAACCTGTATTTTTTAAGTCAAAGTGTACTGACGGTTATGTATGCATCCCGCTTGTTTTTTTGCGTCATTTTTTAGTTTTTGTCACTAAAAACCTCTGAATCACAATTCTACGAAGAATTATAAAAACCAAACTTATTTGTTTGCCAATATTTTTTATAGAATTGTGATAAACTTCATATTTAGTGCTTCTAAAGCATTGACAGCAGTCTTTTATAGTCATCTCAAAAAGCAATCTGGATAAAAAAAAGCTCTAGATAATTTCACATAACTATAAATCCTGGATCTATACTGCATAGTTTGAAAACCTGCGCTTCAGTAGAACGAAGGCACATGTCGACCTCATTGTTGCAGCTAAATTGATCTCATTGTTCACGTGTTAACAGCTAAATAAAAAGTTAGGAAAGACATAAAAGTTTACCAGTATTTCTAAAATTGTGCAGAGTTTTCAACAACCCTTACTTCTCTATTTCTGTTATTAATATTTTGGTTTCTTTATCTTTAGGCTTTTGCAAATCTAATTTTTAAGAGTCACAATTATAATCTTTTGCAAAAATTTCTCAAATATAAGTTTTAAGATTTTTGAAAAGAAAATCAAGACAATATTGCAAATTAAGCAAATGTTTTTCAGTACCCATGTGGGGATGCACTTTAGTTATTTTCATTATAGAGGAGAGCAACAAAAATAGATGCAGAAAAAATTTTTCTAACAAGTTTTCGTTCCAAAAGGGAGGACTCCATATAATTGTGTTTGTACATACAATGTAAGAAAATACTACACAAAATTCATGACATTTCTTGCTCTGAAAGCCATTTTTGCAATAGTTACGCAAATTTGTTGACAATTTTCAGAATTTCCAATAATCAAACATTAATTGCGTAAATGACTTAAACAAGCTAATAGCAAACTACAAAAATCAAACAGATAAAAAAAGCAACTTTGACCCTTTAAATAATTTTTCATACCTGTAATTTCTGTTTTCTGTGGCTGTAATTTTATTTTTTTTGTATTCTTGTTTTTTTTGGTAATGCGCTAATTTTTATATCATTCACTTCAGATTTATCTAAACCTGGACAAAACTCGAAAATGGATGCACATTAATGAACGTATTAAAGAGTGAATTAGTTTTAGCATACATGTAAACAAAGGAATTGATCAAAAATAATACTCAGAATAGTAGAAACAAGGAGGCTCGGTAATAAGCGTTCGCACATTAGGTTCCGACCCCGCTCATCTACATCTTTCACTTAATTGTCTACCAAATGAGGAAGAGAAAAAAAAATTAACATATCAACATACCGTTCAACAAACTACTAAAAGAAAAAAAAACAATCTACTCTAGAGGGTTTATGAAACCTGTGGCTACCATAATATGACTACCAGAAAAGACGGCAATAAAAATCAAATAGTTACAAATATTAATTCTGACCAAAATTCCTTGTCCATTTTTTGAAAACAACTACTAACCAAATCAAAATGGCATCAGATAAAATTTATACTCGGAAGATTAAACGGCTCATTTTTGGAACAAAATATGGGACTTTTCCTCAATGCGACTTGGCAACAAGTCGACTAGAAATAAGCAAAAGTGGCAAAGTTTATTAAATCACTGCTTTTTTTAAAGAATCAAACTCGAACTGATTAGAAACTTTACGCATCAAACGAAATCATTGAGAGAATCTTTTCTACTTCAATAGAGAGTGACTGGGGCCTTTCATTAACCAGGATATGTCATACGACAACAAAAAAATAGACAAGTACAGGCAAAAACTAAAATTTTGCACAAAAAATTATGCACGAAAACGATTTCCCCCAAATCAATTAAAAACTTCGCTGATCACTAAAAGACAACAAAATTTGTAAGTCAAATGACACCCAATATTGTGATACTGTGAAAAGAGAACAAAACCTACAAAAAAGGGGGCAAATATGCTAAAATCACGAAAATTGGTTTTATGAAAACTGGTTGTTCCAAGAAGAAATAGCATTTGAGGAAAATAAAACCGTTATGAAGAGCAAATTGTATTTCAATTGATATATGATGAGAATTGTATATAGAGATGCTTAGCTACAATTTGGCAGGAATAAAATTGGCAGATCTCAAAAATCTATCTCTTTTTCTATTAAAAACAAAAATTCATGGACAACAAAAGCTTTGGACAAAAAGAGTAGTCTGATTGTCTTGCAACTACTCGGAAAAAAATTGCGACTGTTATTAATGAGACTGAATCATAAGACTATAAAATAACATTAAATACAATCTTAACTAATAATTTTCCCGAACAACTTTACGAAACCACAGTTTTGAAGCCATTAAATTTATAAGATAATAACCGGGAGAATCTGACATCTTCGTTTGGGTCTCCTTTGACCACCATAACGTCTTTTTATAAAACGACTATCACAAAATGACAACAAAAAGAACCACAAAAACAGAAAAGTATCTAAACCTCACAAAATTCTTCTGAAACAAACTGTCTAAGCCCTGAAGACATCAAATAAAACGGTTAAACAACAGAAAAATTATTGTTTGATTCAACAAAACATTAAAAAGAGTTTTAAATAATGAGGCTAACTTACGAAAATGATACAACATTTTATAATACGAAGAAAAAAAACGCAAACATGAACAAAAATGGATAAGTTGAAGAAAACTATTACTCTTTTTTTAGAAAATTAATTCGAAAGTCAAAACAACCAGTAGCTATTTACCGGTATAAGTTATTAGGTTCAATTGATTATCTATGTTTGGTCACTGAGATCTTTAATTACACAATATTTGACATATGACAAGAAAAATTAACAACAAATAAAGGGCAAAAATGAAAAACTCTACCAATTTCTGCAAGAGAACGTTGTTGCAGCCCTCCAAACCATATGTTATGAAACAAAAAATTGTTCAGTCTCAAATATTGTAATGTTTTGTTCAGTTAGAATGGTAAAAAATGTTACAGTTTACAGAAGAAACAAAAACAACAGCAAAAATGGGAAATTAAGCACAAAAATCAGAAAATTTTGTATGAAAACTCGTAGTACCAAAAGCAAGAAATCCTTCCGTTGAGAAAATCAGCCACAAAATTAGTTTGTTTTCTATATGGAAGAGAGATCAACCTTTAGTTACTGAGAACAAACAAAATGTTGACTAAAATATTATAAATTGACAAGTTCAAAAAATCACAGAAATTTCCCTAAAACAAATACATTCAATAACATAGGAGACATTAGGTAACAACTGAATGAACAGAAAAAGTCCACTTCCACCTCTTGAGGAAGAAATTTAGATCTTTGAGTGGTTAAACTTAAAATTCAGACTTCCAAAAAAACAATAATTGAAGGCAAAATACAAGAATTCACCTAAGTTTTACTAAAACTCTTCCTCAAAGCCATAAAAACCCTTTGGTTCTCTGAAAACAAACTATATCTACATTGGGCCTCAAATTTACGTAAATTAGAGCGATCATTAACGGAGCAGTGAATAAATGATATTGTCAGTAATTAACAGTAAAAAAAAACAAAGCAAATTTTTTTGAAAAAAGGCAGCATCAAAAAAAAACAAAAAGTCTCTTATTCTAAGAGTCCATGATATTATCGAACCTCTCCCTGATTTTGTCGCGCGCCCAGCAAACCGGCCAAGTGTTTGCAAATTATACCAATTGTTGCGCGGAATTCTTCAAATATTAATAAAAAAAAGAAGGATGCATGTTGTATAATTATCGAGACAAATCTGAAAGAAACGGCAAAGTTTTAATTCCAGAAGACTTTCATACGTCACCTAATTGCAACTAGCGCTCTTTTTGAGATTAAGGAGTCTGTTTTAAGGTTTCTAGGTCACTAAGTCGGGCAAACTTTAACGAAGTGGACCAAAAAAAGCGTATTTTGTGCCATTTTTGATGAAAAAAGTTTGAATATTAAAATTTTATCAAAATTTTTAAGCAAAAAAAAACCTTCAATCAAACAATTCAGCAACGTTCTTCTATCTTTAACGGTAAAAACAACACTGTGCCGTTAAAAATTTTAACTTATTTTTAACTATATTAGCGAAATTGTGTCAAATTTTAGCAAAAATTACTGAAAATGTGAACAAAAACAGTTGAATGTTCACAAAAGTTTAATCCTCGATAACTCCCTGTAAAAAACGAAAATCAAAAAAATCTTTTTAATTCTGTATTCTACGCTGGACGGGATTTTCAATGATACCACTCACAATTCTCTACGATGAATATATCGATCGGCCAAAATTGACTGAACAAAAAAAAAACCAGAGTTGAGTATATAGTTCCTCCTCCTCACTAAAGTGGGGGTCGGAACAAAAAGCTTATTTGACAAAATCTTAATTCTAAACTTTGACAAAACACGAAAATGGATGCACTTTAATGAACGTATTAAAGAGTGAATTAGTTTTAGCATACATGTAAACAAAGGAATTGATCAAAAATACTCATAATAGTAGAAAAAAGCTTTTTTGACAAAATCTCAATCCAATTAATCCAATATAATCTTTTTTAAATTTGTTGCAAACTGTTAGATAGTGCACGCCAAATATGTTTTTTTTTCTGTTTATAAATGAAAAAGGAGAAAGAAATTAACAACCACTGGAAATTTAAGGCTATTATTTGATCTGAAACGAATGTTTAAATTATTATAGTAGTATTACTTCTAGCAGTATTATTTGCGCTAACTGGTTTGTTCTCTATTTTGCAATTCTATGCAAACAGGTGGCAGATGTTTTGATATCAGAAATCATATTCTATTTCATATCTTTAGACAATTGAACTATCCAAAAATTTTGGCAACAAAAAGGTTTAATCATTACATTTTAAAACGAAAATAGCAATTTTAGGCTTCAAATGATTTCTAAACGCTTCTAAATGCTCAATACTGAAATATATTGTACTATATTCAACTTTTGCAGTTTTTGAAATATTTTTTCCGCCCTTAAATTGTGACTGTTTTGGTTGATCACTTTTCGAAATATCTTAAATATTATTTGATCAAGGGTTCTTTGAAGAATTGATGACAGTATTTAAAAGTCAAGTTATAATTTCAATTTTCGAATTCAGACAATTTTAGCAGAATTGTTGTGATGTTCTTAATAATTCATTTTTCGGCTACTTAGTAAATCAACTTCAGATTTTTGAAGTGTTCAGAAAAGTAGCGAAGAAAATTGACAATTGAAATGGAATCGTACAGGCGATAGTAATCCTTCTTATCGTAAACGAGCTTCGAATTATTGGTAATGCGCGTATCTGTTTTTTAACCCTTTTGCAACGTTGAGCAAAGTGTTTTAAGGGGGAAAAATTAGTAATGATATATTTTCAATTGAAAATGGCGGCCAAAATGTTTTTCAGAAAACCTCAACACTTTGATAGCGAACAGTGCCAGCCAACAAAATGACATCAGCATACTCTTCTCAAAACGATACATCAAATGGAAATAGTATATACATTGCAGACATTTGTACTGCTTTCAGTTGAACATCTAAATTATTGTAAGTATCCTCCATGAAAAGACCTCAGCTGGACTTTATTCGTTGTGAAAAGACTTAAGCCCGACCCCATGAAAAGATATTAGTTCAGCTTTAACTAGGAAGCTCGACCGTGTAATTATAGTGAATATTGCCCCCCCCCCCCCCCCCCCTACTAGACTCTTAAAGTCTTTCTATAAGTCGAGGCCTAGGCCTGGGTTAATGTAAGTAAATGAGTTTTGAGAATTTCAGTTGCTTTTTTGCCGTCATTTGAAAAACGATTCAACGTCCTGCAGGGGAAGATCCCGAGGTTATCAGCCCAATCGTCAATAGAGCCTTATTAAATAGTCTTTTCCCGGTTCATGGACTCAAGTACACGCTCTGGTACCTTCACTGTTGGCTTACTAGAAAGCAGACACGGTCAACTTAGTTCCTGCGACCTACAATGGCGAACTGTAGTTATGCCGAATGAGTCTCATAAACCAATCGCAAAATCGCAAAAAAATGTGAAGAAGAATGTAAAAACATAGCAAGACAAGTCCTGACGCACAATTCAAAGAATTTTCATTGACTAAATAGAAAACTAGAACTAGAACAGAGTGTTAATGGATTGTGAGAACCATTTAGAAAAAAATCCAATTCAAAAAATTGAAAAAACAGTAAAAATCAAAGTGAAATCGCCGCATGTGAAAAAAAGCCACAAGCGAGAAAGCGAATTTTTGTTCAAACAGTTTTCTCACTCAAAATCACTACTCCAATTTGACCTCAAAAATCATGAAAATATGTGAACAGACCGTAAAAAAACATAGTCGGAAGAATTCAGGACAAGACTCAAAAGAAAAAATTGCCAATACGTATGACTAAACAACTACAACAACTATTGTGAAACCTGTACCTATACAAATGCCATGAAAAAATTAAGGAAGAATAGAAACGGCATTCAAAGACAAATAGAACAAAAGAAAACTAGCGACACTTAAAAAGTTTTTTTAATACTACAAGGAAACGTGAAGCCGAGTAAAATTCCTTTGCAATTAGAGCAATGAAAAGCTCGCAAAGAAATGGGAAAGTCATGAGAAAGGCTAAGAAATTTGTCTAAGATTAAAAAAACTGCAAAAAAAATAAGAAAAATGGTTTAAAATTTCTCAATTTGTCTGTCAATTTTCCCAAGAAACAATGATTTATGCCACAAAAGTTTTAGTGAATTGGTATCTGAATATTTCCTAAGTAACAATCTTCTATTCAAATCCCACTTAAAGCATTAAAACAAAAAAAACATCAAAAAAATCATTAAATTTTGTCTAAAAATCAGTAAAACTGATCAAAAACCTCCAAATTAGCATTAAACTCAAATTAACTATTTCAAAACTTCAATTCCTATCAAAAAAGCCTAAAACTATTACAAAATCGTAATCACACCTCATAAACATTAAAAAGTTGCAAAAAACTGCTTCAAAAAGCCGCTTATGAACAAAAAGTTTTCGCTCGCTTTGAGAAAATTTTTTCACACATCAATTTTGCGCTCTCTCAAACAGCGGTATGAACAAAAACCATTCTCTTTTTGCTCCGCTTTTCACTTCTGTTCAGCACCAAAAATCACTCCAAATTTTTTCACGCGTTTCATTTACCACTTCAAAGATCACTCCCAAAAAATTGATTAAAAAAAGACTTCTCTAATACTCCTCTTCGAGTCGTAATAAAAAAGGACTTCTCCAATTCTCCTAGTCGAGTCGTAATAAATAGGAATTCTCCAATACTCCTATTCGAGTCGTAAAAAAACAGCGCCCCAATACAATTCAAATTTTTGAAATGTAAAAAAATTAAACATAATTATGACTAAACAACTAGAACAACTATTGTGAACCGTGAACCTCTACAAAAACCATACAAAATTTAAGGAAGAATAGAAACGGCATTCAAAGATAAATTGAACAAAAAAACTAGAAACAATTTAATGAATTTTTTAATAGCACAAGGAAACAAAAAGCCGAGTAAATTTCCTCATTTCCTGTTTTGCGAGCATTTCCTGTTTTGCGAGCATTGAAAAGCTCGCAAAACAAGGGGGGAGTCATACTAGACCAAGATACTTGTCTAAAATTTAAAAAAGTAGAAAAACTGCAAAAAAAAAGGAAAAATGATTTAAAATTTTACAATTTGTCTGTCAATTTTCTCAAGAAAAAATTAATTATACCACAAAAGTTTTAGTGAATTGGTATTTGAATATTTCTTAAGTAAAAAGCTTCTATTTAAATCCCACTTAAAAAATTAAAACAAAATAAACATAAAAAAAATCATTAAATTGTGTCTAAAAATCAGCAAAACTGATCAAAAATCTCCAAATTAGCATTAAACTCAAATTAACTACTTCAGACCTTCAATTCCAATCAAAACAAGCCTAAAACTAATACAAAATCGTAATCAAACCTCATAACCATCAAAAGTTGCAAACAACTGCTTTAAAAAGCCGCTTGTGAACAAAAAGTTTTCGCCCGCTTTGAGAAAATTTTTTCGCACATCAATTTCGCCCTCTCTCAAAAACAGCGGTATGAACAAAAACCATTCTCTTTTCGCACCGCTTTTCACTTCTGTTCAGCACCAAAATCACTCCAAATTTTTTCACGCGTTTCATTTACCACTTCAAAAACCACTCCCAAAAAATTGATTAAAAAAGGACTTCTCTAATACTCCTCTTCGAGTCGTAATAAAAAAGGACATCTCCAATACTCCTCTTCGAGTCGTAATAAAAAGAGGACTTCTACAATACTTCTATTCGAGTCGTAATAAAAAAAGGACTTCTCCAATAATCCTATTCGAGTCGTAATAAAAAAGGACTTCTTTAATACTCCTATACGAGTCGCAATAAAAAAGGGCTTCTCCAACACTCCTATTCGAGTCGTAATAAAAAAAGGACTTCTCCAATACTCCTATTCGACTCGTAATAAAAAAAGACTTCTCTAATACTCCTATTCGAGTCCTAATAAAAAAGGACTTCTCCAATACTCCTCTTCGAGTCGTAAAAAAAGGACTTCTCCAATACTACTATTCGAGTCGTAATAAAAAAAGGACTTTTCCAATACTCCTATTCGAGTCGTATTAAAAAAGGACTTCTCCAATACTCCTATTCGAGTCGTAATAAAAAAGGACTTCTCCAATACTTCTATTCGAGTCGTAAAAAAAGACTTCTCCAATACTCCTATTCGAGTCGTAATTAGAAAAAACTTCTCCAATACTCCTATTCGAGTCGTAATAAATAGGACTTCTCGAATACTACTATTGCAGTCATAAAAAAGACAGCGCCCCGATACAATTCAAATTCTTTGAAATGTAAAAAAAATAAACTTAATTATGACTAAACAACTAGAACAACTATTGTGAACCGTGAACCTCAACAAATGCCATACAAAATTTAAGGAAGAATAGAAACGGCATTCAAAAATAAATTGAACAGAAAACTAGAAACAATTTAATGAATTTTTTAATAGCACAAGGAAACGCAAAGCCGAGTAAATTTCCTTTGCATTTAAAGCATTGAAAAGCTCGCAAAACAATGGGCGAGTCATAATAGAGCAAGATACTTGTCTAAAATTTAAAAAAGAAGAAAAACTGCAAAAAGGAAAAATGATTTAAAATTTCTCAATTTGTCTGTCAATTTTTCCAAGAAAAAATTAATTATACCACGAAAGTTTTAGTGAATTGGTATTTGAATATTTCTTAAGTAAAAAGCTTCTATTTAAATCCCACTTAAAGCATTAAAACAAAATAAACATAAAAAAAATCATTAAATTGTGTCTAAAAATCAGCAAAACTGATCAAAAATCTCCAAATTAGCATTAAACTCAAATTAACTACTTCAAACCTTCAATTCCTATCGAAACAAGCCTAAGACTAATACAAAATCGTAATCAAACCTCATAACGATCAAAAGTTGCAAAAACTGCTTTAAAAAGCCGCTTGTGAACAAAAAGTTTTCGCTCGCTTTTAGAAAATTTTTTCACACATCAATTTCGCGCTCTCTCAAAAACAGCGGTATGAACAAAACCCATTCTCTTTTCGCTCCGCTTTTCACTTTTGTTCAGCACCAAAATCACTCCAAATTCTTTCACGCGTTTCATTTCCAGCTTCAAAAATCACTCCAAAAAATTGATTAAAAAAGGACTTCTCCATTACTCCTATTCGAGTCGTAATAAAAAGAGGACTTCTCCAATGCTCCTATTCGAGTCGTAATAAAAAAGGACTTCTCCAATACTCCTATTCGAGTCGTAATAGAAAAGGACTTCGCCAATACTCCTATTCGAGTCGCAATAAAAAAGGGCTTCTCCAACACTCCTATTCGAGTCGTAATAAAAAAAAACTTCTCCAATACTTCTGTTCGACTTGTAATAAACAAGACTTCTCCAATACTCCTAGTCGAGTCGTAATAAATAGGACTTCTCCAATACTCCTATTCGAGTCGTAAAAAAGACAGCGCGCCAATACAATTCAAATTCTTTAAATTGTAAAAAAAAATTAAAAGCAAGTCACAGATGTTGAACATGGTAACATCAACCATTATGAGGAGCTCCCGAATTTGTTATCAATCATATAGACAGAATCAAAGAGATAAATTGGATTAAATAACCTGCCTAATTGTATCAAAGAACAAAAATAGACGATATTCTCGTACAACCGCAAGATCTGAATTATTTGACAACACGGAGTAGCGAAATCAAAACAGTGAAAAGTACAACCCATTGTGCAACAGAATGTTAATGTGCTTAACTTGTTCTTTTTTTACATCGTTTGTTTTTCAACGTTGACTAACTGAGAGCACGTGAAAAATGTACATATCCGAAAATCGGAGAAAAATCTGAAATTTCAAACAAGATTTGGAGAATTATGGTTCAATGACATCAACATAAATGGAGAATTGGGTGCTGGGAAGACGGCGAAAGTTTATTGAAGAAATGTCTTGTATCTCATAAGTTGGTTTTTTTGGTAAAACGATCCAAGACATATTAAGGAGTTGACGTAAGAAATAGCTCTCAGATCTAACAAATGAAAAGAAAAAAGAAAAAATTGCCTTGTGAAATGAAAAAGGCCGCAACCGCTCCAGAACAACTAAAAATCAGAATTCTGACCTTGTACAATAATGAGAATCTAGTATCAATGTGACTTTTCCGCCACATCTTTTTTGCTCAAAAAGGCTCAGAGTCATTAGATGAAAAAGAATGACAAAATTGTTAACCGACCTTGCACATAAAAAGCTGATCTCCAGAAAAATCGTTTACAACAAAAACAGACAAAATATATCAAGCCATGAACTATACAGGAGCGACTGAAACTTTGAAAGAGGACTCAAAAAATCATTGGATTTGCGTTTTATCGAAATAAATTTGGAAGCTGTTATCTATAGTACCAATCACCAAATTGAAGAATTCTGTGAAACATTATGCTAAAATTTGAACTGGCGTACAAAAATGATTGGTTGGTTGTAATAGCTATCCGCATAATTTGGTCAATAACGTTAGATTGTCAAACAATCTGGTTGAAATTACGGCGAAATTGTTATCAGATAGCCTTATTATAATGCTAAGTGATTGAAACCTATTTGATATTGTTTTTTTTCCATGGATGAGCTTTTGCCCAAAAACAAAAAAAAAACAGATAGCCCTAGTAGCTAAAGACCAATGTCTGTCACTTTAATCTTTGAACATTCAGGTGACTAGGGCAAAAATAGTGCAACTCTGACTCGGTCAAAGATAGTTCAACTTTCAAATATTGCAAGCTTGCTTGATAACGACTACAATGTGTGTTATTTAGTCTGTTTAAATTTTTCAATCATGTCCATCACGAACTTTCGTGTGAGTTAGAAGCTGTTTCTGACATCGGTGGTGACCTGCTGAAGCTTATATCATCCTAATTAACCAGCCGCTCGCATATTGTCAGGGTTGACGTTTACCTGTCTACTCTTTAACCAAAAAATAGTGGAGTAACGCAAGAATCAATTTCGGCTCGGTGTCATTAGATGAAAAAGAATGACAAAATTGTTAACCGACCTTGCACATAAAAAGCTGATCTCCAGAAAAATCGTTTACAACAAAAACAGACAAGACAAAATATATCAAGCCATGAACTATACAGGAGCGACTGAAACTTTAAAAGAGGACTCAAAAAAGCATTGGATTTGCGTTTTATTGAAATAAATCTTGAAGCTGTTATCTATAGTACCAGTCACCAAATTGAAGAATTCTGTGAAACATTATGCTAAAATTTGAACTGGCGTACAAAAATGATTGGTTGGTTGTAATAGCTATCCGCATATTTTGGGCAATAACGTTAGATTGTCAAACAATCTGGTTGAAAGTACGGCGAAAACTTTTTGATATTGTTTTTTTTCCATGGATGAGCTTTTGCCCGAAACCAAAAAAAAACAGATAGCCCTAGTAGCTAAAGACCAATGTCTGTCACTTTAATCTTTGAACATTCAGGTGACTAGGGCAAAAATAGTGCAACTCTGACTCGGTCAAAGATAGTTCAACTTTCAAATATTGCAAGCTTGCTTGATAACGACTGCAATGTGTGTTATTTAGTCTGTTTAAATTTTTCAATCATGTCCATCACGAACTTCCGTGCGAGTTAGAAGCTGTTTCTGACATCGGTGGTGACTTGCTGAAGCTTATATCATCCTAATTAACCAGCCGCTCGCATATTGTCAGGGTTGACGTTTACCTGTCTACTCTTTACCCAAAAATAGTGGAGTAACCCCAGGATCAATTTCGGGTCCCTGTTATCAGTCTGTTTCACAACTGACCTTCCTGATCCCCCGGGCCGAGGCGTACACCCGTATTCCACCGTTATTAAGCGAGAATAAGAGTGTAAAGCGAATTCCACTCTTAATTAGCAGGGATAAGAGTGTAAGAGTGTAATTTTGAGAAAATTACACTTTAATGTACACTCTTTACACTCTTTAGTACACCCTTATTACACTTTTAAAAATACACTATAATTACACTCTTTATTCCACTCTTTATTACACTCTTGAGCGAATTAGGTGAAGCAAATGTAGAACTTAACGAAAACCTTTTGTTAATAGCATTTCGAAAAAGACAAGTTAGAAAGTCTATTTTAGCCCGTTTTGTTGACCTGATACTGAATTGTTTGAGATTGTGCAGAAATAAAAGCCAATAGTTTGATTTGTATACAGAATTTTTATGAAATCTCCAAATAGGTGAAGAAAATGTCGAACTTCATTAAAAAAGTTTGTTAACAACTTTTTGAAAAAGGCGAATTGAGAAGTCTATATTAGCCCGTTTTGTTGCCCTGATACTGAACGTTTTGAGACTGTGCAGAAATAAAAGCCAATAGTTTGATTTGTATACAGAAATTTTATGAAATCTCCAAATAGGTGAAGAAAATGTCGAATTTCATTAAAAAAGTTTGTTAACAACTTTTTGAAAGAGACGATTTGAGAAGTCTATTTTAGCCCGTTTGGTTGCCCTGATACTGAACGTTTTGAGACTGTGTAGAAATGAAAGCCAATAGTTTGATTTGTATACAAAATTTCTATGAAATTTCCAATTAGGTGAAGAATATGTCGAACTTCATTAAAAACGTTTGTTAACAACTTTTTGAAAGAGACGATTTGAGAAGTCTATATTAGCCCGTTTGGTTGCCCTCACACTGAACGTTTTGAGATTGTGTAGCAATAAAAGCCAATAGTTTGATTTGTATACAGAATTTTTATGAAATCTCCAATTAGATGAAGAAAATGTCGAACTTCATTAAAAACGTTTAACAACTTTTTGAAAAAGACGAATTGAGAAGTCTATATTAGCCCGTTTTGTTGCCCTGATACTGAATTTTTTGAGATTGTGTAGAAATAAAAGCCAATAGATTGATTTGTATACAGAATTTCTATGAAATCTCCAATTAGGTGAAGAAAATTTCGAACTTCATGAAAAACGTTTGTTAACAACTTTTTAAAAAAGACGAATTGAGAAGTCTATATAAGCCCGTTTTGTTGCCCTGATACTGAATTTTTTGAGTTTTGAGATTGTGTAGAAATAAAAGCCAATAGTTTGACTTGTATACAGATTTTTTATGAAATCTCCAATTAGGTGAAGAAAATGTCGAACTTCATTAAAAAAGTTGTTTGTTAACAACTTTTTGAAAAAGACGAATTGAGAAGTCTATATTAGCCCGTTTTGTGGCCCTGATACTGGACGTTTTGAGATTGTGTAGAAATAAAAGCTAATAGTTTTGAATTGTATGATGAATTTTTATGAAATCTGCAATTAGATGAAGAAAATGTTGAACTTCATTAAAAACGTTTGTTAACAACTTTTTGAAAAAGACGAATTGAGAAGTCTATATTAGCTCGTTTTGTTGCCCTGATACTGAATTTTTTGAGATTGTGTAGAAATAAAAGCCAATAGTTTGATTTGTATACAGATTTTTTATGAAATCTCCAATTAGATGAAGAAAATGTTGAACTTCATTAAAAAAGTTTGTTAACAACTTTTTGAAAAAGGCGAATTGAGAAGTCTATATTAGCCCGTTTTGTTGCCCTGATACTAAACGTTTTGAGACTGTGCAGAAATAAAAGCCAATAGTTTGATTTGTATACAGAAATTTTATGAAATCTCCAAATAGGTGAAGAAAATGTCGAATTTCATTAAAAAAGTTTGTTAACAACTTTTTGAAAGAGACGATTTGAGAAGTCTATATTAGCCCGTTTGGTTGCCCTGATACTGAACGTTTTGAGACTGTGTAGAAATAAAAGCCAATAGTTTGATTTGTATACAGAATTTCTATGAAATCTCCAATTAGGTGAAGAATATGTCGAACTTCATTAAAAACGTTTGTTAACAACTTTTTGAAAGAGACGATTTGAGAAGTCTATATTAGCCCGTTTGGTTGCCCTAACACTGAACGTTTTGAGATTGTGTAGAAATAAAAGCCAATAGTTTGATTTGTATACAGATTTTTTATGAAATCTCCAATTAGATGAAGAAAATGTCGAACTTCATTAAAAACGTTTAACAACTTTTTGAAAAAGACGAATTGAGAAGTCTATATTAGCCCGTTTTGTTGCCCTGATACTGAATTTTTTGAGATTGTGTAGAAATAAAAGCCAATAGATTGATTTGTATACAGAATTTCTATGAAATCTCCAATTAGGTGAAGAAAATTTCGAACTTCATGAAAAACGTTTGTTAACAACTTTTTAAAAAAGACGAATTGAGAAGTCTATATAAGCCCGTTTTGTTGCCCTGATACTGAATTTTTTGAGTTTTGAGATTGTGTAGAAATAAAAGCCAATAGTTTGACTTGTATACAGATTTTTTATGAAATCTCCAATTAGGTGAAGAAAATGTCGAACTTCATTAAAAAAGTTGTTTGTTAACAACTTTTTGAAAAAGACGAATTGAGAAGTCTATATTAGCCCGTTTTGTGGCCCTGATACTGGACGTTTTGAGATTGTGTAGAAATAAAAGCTAATAGTTTTGAATTGTATGATGAATTTTTATGAAATCTGCAATTAGATGAAGAAAATGTTGAACTTCATTAAAAACGTTTGTTAACAACTTTTTGAAAAAGACGAATTGAGAAGTCTATATTAGCTCGTTTTGTTGCCCTGATACTGAATTTTTTGAGATTGTGTAGAAATAAAAGCCAATAGTTTGATTTGTATACAGATTTTTTATGAAATCTCCAATTAGATGAAGAAAATGTTGAACTTCATTAAAAAAGTTTGTTAACAACTTTTTGAAAAAGGCGAATTGAGAAGTCTATATTAGCCCGTTTTGTTGCCCTGATACTAAACGTTTTGAGACTGTGCAGAAATAAAAGCCAATAGTTTGATTTGTATACAGAAATTTTATGAAATCTCCAAATAGGTGAAGAAAATGTCGAATTTCATTAAAAAAGTTTGTTAACAACTTTTTGAAAGAGACGATTTGAGAAGTCTATATTAGCCCGTTTGGTTGCCCTGATACTGAACGTTTTGAGACTGTGTAGAAATAAAAGCCAATAGTTTGATTTGTATACAGAATTTCTATGAAATCTCCAATTAGGTGAAGAATATGTCGAACTTCATTAAAAACGTTTGTTAACAACTTTTTGAAAGAGACGATTTGAGAAGTCTATATTAGCCCGTTTGGTTGCCCTAACACTGAACGTTTTGAGATTGTGTAGCAATAAAAGCCAATAGTTTGATTTGTATACAGAATTTTTATGAAATCTCCAATTAGATGAAGAAAATGTCGAACTTCATTAAAATTGTTTAACAACTTTTTGAAAAAGACGAATTGAGAAGTCTATATTAGCCCTTTTTGTTGCCCTGATACTGAATTTTTTGAGATTGTGTAGAAATAAAAGCCAATAGATTGATTTGTATACAGAATTTCTATGAAATCTCCAATTAGGTGAAGAAAATTTCGAACTTCATTAAAAACGTTTGTTAACAACTTTTTAAAAAAGACGAATTGAGAAGTCTATATAAGCCCGTTTTGTTGCCCTGATACTGAATTTTTTGAGTTTTGGGATTGTGTAGAAATAAAAGCCAATAGTTTGACTTGTATACAGATTTTTTATGAAATCTCCAATTAGGTGAAGAAAATGTCGAACTTCATTAAAAAAGTTTGTTAACAACTTTTTGAAAAAGACGAATTGAGAAGTCTATATTAGCCCGTTTTGTGGCCCTGATACTGGACGTTTTGAGATTGTGCAGAAATAAAAGCTAATAGTTTTGAATTGTATGATGAATTTTTATGAAATCTCCAATTAGATGAAGAAAATATTGAACTTCATTAAAAACGTTTGTTAACAACTTTTTGAAAAAGACGAATTGAGAAGTCTATATTAGCTCGTTTTGTTGCCCTGATACTGAATTTTTTGAGATTGTGTAGAAATAAAAGCCAATAGTTTGATTTGTATACAGATTTTTTGTGAAATCTCCAATTAGGTGAAGAAAATGTCGAACTTCATTAAAAAAGTTTGTTAACAACTTTTTGAAAAAGACGAATTGAGATGTCTATATTAACCCGTTTTGTTGCCCTGTTACTGAACGTTTTGAGATTGTGTAGAAATAAAAGCCAATAGTTTTCAATTGTATGATGAATTTTTATGAAATCTCCAATTAGATGAAGAAAATGTCGAACTTCATTAAAAACGTTTGTTAACAACTTTTTGAAAAAGACGAATTGAGAAGTCTATATTAGGCCGTTTTGTTGCCCTGATACTGAACGTTTTGAGATTGTGCAGAAATAAAAGCCAATAGTTTGATTTGTATACAGAATTTTTATGAAATCTCCAAATAGGTGAAGAAAATGTCGAACTTCATTAAAAAAGTTTGTTAACAACTTTTTGAAAAAGGCGAATTGAGAAGTCTATATTAGCCCGTTTTGTTGCCCTGATACTGAACGTTTTGAGATTGTGCAGAAATAAAAGCCAATAGTTTGATTTGTATACAGAAAATTTATGAATTCTCCAAATAGGTGAAGAAAATGTCGAATTTCATTAAAAAAGTTTGTTAACAACTTTTTGAAAGAGACGATTTGAAAAGTCTATATTAGCCCGTTTGGTTGCCCTGATACTGAACGTTTTGAGACTGTGTAGAAATAAAAGCCAATAGTTTGATTTGTATACAGAATTTCTATGAAATCTCCAATTAGGTGAAGAAAATGTCGAACTTCATTAAAAACGTTTGTTAACAACTTTTTGAAAGAGACGATTTGAGAAGTCTATATTAGCCCGTTTGGTTGCCCTAACACTGAACGTTTTGAGATTGTGTAGCAATAAAAGCCAATAGTTTGATTTGTATACAGAATTTTTATGAAATCTCCAATTAGATGAAGAAAATGCCGAACTTCATTAAAAACGTTTAACAACTTTTTGAAAAAGACGAATTGAGAAGTCTATATTAGCCCGTTTTGTTGCCCTGATACTGAATTTTTTGAGATTGTGTAGAAATAAAAGCCAATAGATTGATTTGTATACAGAATTTCTATGAAATCTCAATTAGGTGAAGAAAATTTCGAACTTCATTAAAAACGTTTGTTAACAACTTTTTAAAAAAGACGAATTGAGAAGTCAATATTAGCCCGTTTTGTTGCCCTGATACTGAATTTTTTGAGTTTTGAGATTGTGTAGAAATAAAAGCCAATAGTTTGACTTGTATACAGATTTTTTATGAAATCTCCAATTAGGTGAAGAAAATGTCGAACTTCATTAAAAAAGTTTGTTAACAACTTTTTGAAAAAGACGAATTGAGAAGTCTATATTAGCTCGTTTTGTGGCCCTGATACTGGACGTTTTGAGATTGTGTAGAAATAAAAGCTAATAGTTTTGAATTGTATGATGAATTGTTATGAAATCTCCAATTAGATGAAGAAAATGTTGAACTTCATTAAAAACGTTTGTTAACAACTTTTTGAAAAAGACGAATTGAGAAGTCTATATTAGCTCGTTTTGTTGCCCTGATACTGAATTTTCTGAGATTGTGTAGAAATAAAAGCCAATAGTTTGATTTGTATACAGATTTTTTATGAAATCTCCAATTAGGTGAAGAAAATGTCGAACTTCATTAAAAAAGTTTGTTAACAACTTTTTGAAAAAGACGAACTGAGAAGTCTATATTAGCCCGTTTTGTTGCCCTGATACTGAACGTTTTGAGATTGTGTAGAAATAAAAGCCAATAGTTTTGAATTGTATGACGAAATTTTATGAAATCTCCAATTAGATGAAGAAAATGTCGAACTTCATTAATAACGTTTGTTAACAACTTTTTGAAAAAGACGAATTGAGAAGTCTATATTAGACCGTTTTGTTGCCCTGATACTGAATTTTTTGAGATTGTGTAGAAATAAAAGCCAATAATTTGATTTGTATACAGAATTTCTATGAAATCTCAATTAGGTGAAGAAAATTTCGAACTTCATTAAAAACGTTTGTTAACAACTTTTTAAAAAAGACGAATTGAGAAGTCAATATTAGCCCGTTTTGTTGCCCTGATACTGAATTTTTTGAGTTTTGAGATTGTGTAGAAATAAAAGCCAATAGTTTGACTTGTATACAGATTTTTTATGAAATCTCCAATTAGGTGAAGAAAATGTCGAACTTCATTAAAAAAGTTTGTTAACAACTTTTTGAAAAAGACGAATTGAGAAGTCTATATTAGCTCGTTTTGTGGCCCTGATACTGGACGTTTTGAGATTGTGTAGAAATAAAAGCTAATAGTTTTGAATTGTATGATGAATTGTTATGAAATCTCCAATTAGATGAAGAAAATGTTGAACTTCATTAAAAACGTTTGTTAACAACTTTTTGAAAAAGACGAATTGAGAAGTCTATATTAGCTCGTTTTGTTGCCCTGATACTGAATTTTCTGAGATTGTGTAGAAATAAAAGCCAATAGTTTGATTTGTATACAGATTTTTTATGAAATCTCCAATTAGGTGAAGAAAATGTCGAACTTCATTAAAAAAGTTTGTTAACAACTTTTTGAAAAAGACGAACTGAGAAGTCTATATTAGCCCGTTTTGTTGCCCTGATACTGAACGTTTTGAGATTGTGTAGAAATAAAAGCCAATAGTTTTGAATTGTATGACGAAATTTTATGAAATCTCCAATTAGATGAAGAAAATGTCGAACTTCATTAATAACGTTTGTTAACAACTTTTTGAAAAAGACGAATTGAGAAGTCTATATTAGACCGTTTTGTTGCCCTGATACTGAATTTTTTGAGATTGTGTAGAAATAAAAGCCAATAATTTGATTTGTATACAGATTTTTTATGAGATCTCCAATTAGGTGAAGAAAATGTCGAGCTTCATTAAAAAAGTTCGTTAACAACTTTTTGAAAAAGACGAATTGAGAATTCTATATTAGCCCGTTTTGTTGACCTGTTATTGAACGTTTTGATATTGTGTAGAAATAAAAGCCAATAGTTTGATTTGTATACAGATTTTTTATGAAATCTCCAATTAGGTCAAGAAAATGTAGAACTTCATTAAAAAAGTTTGTTAACAACTTTTTGAAAAAGACGAATTGAGAAGTCTATATTAGCCCGTTTTCTCGTTCTGATACTGAACGTTTTGAGATTGTGTAGAAATAAATGCCAATAACTTGATTTGTATACAGAATTTTAATGAAAACACCAATTAGGTGAAGAAAATGTCGAACATAATTAAAAACGTTTGTTAATAACTTTTTGAAAAAGACGAGTTGGGAAGTCTATGTTAGCCCGCTTTGTTGCCATGACAAAGTACTTTACATTCTTTACGAGTTTGTGTAGAAGTAAATGCCAATACTTTGATTTGTTCACAAAATTTTAATAAACCGCCGAATTAGGTGAAGAAAAGGTCGAACTTCATGAAAAACCTATGTAAATAACTTTTTGAAGAAGACAAGTTAGAAGACCTATGTTAGCCCATTTTGCTGTCGTGATGACGTACTTTTTGATTTTGTATAGAAGTAACTGCAAAAACTTTGATTTAATTACAAAATTTCAATGAAACGTCGAATTAGGTGAAAAAAATGTTGAACTTCATGAAAACCGTCTGTTAATAAATTTTTGAAGAAGACGAGTTAGAAGACCTATGTTAGCCCATTTGTTGCCGCGATAACTTACTTTATGAGTGTGTGTAGAAGTAACTGCAAAAACATTGATTTTTTCACAAAATTTTAATGAACCCTCGAATTAGGTGAAAAAATGATGAACTTCATGAAAAACGTTTGTTAATAACTTTTTGAAGAAGACGAGTTAGAAAACGTATAATAGCTTATTTTGTTGCCGTGATATTGTACTTTTTGAAACTATTTAGAACCGTTTTTGAAACTCTTTATTTCTATCCAAAATTTTAAGAAAACTGTCGATTTTTGGGCAAAAATTAGTCATTTTTGTCGAACTTGGCTTAAATTATCTCAATTTTTAGGTGCAAACATACATGTTTTTGGTATCAAAATAAACTAGAGTTTACGCTTCCAACCAGCATATATTGATCTTTTTAAAGTATTGCCAAACAAGAAAATGCGAGAGCAATGTAGAGACCGAAATCAGGGTCGATTTTCGCAAAATTTTCGAATTTTCAAAGTTGTTTGGTTTAATAAATTTTTTGTTACACTTCGTATTTGAAAGTATATTATATCATTTTCTTGCCCATTTAATCCTCTTTACGAATATATAAGGGTTGAAAAGTCTTGGTTTTATTTCATAGCCTAATTTTTCTATTTTCCAAATTTTGCAAATCAAAAATCGAGATTTGATTCCTTTATTTTTTCAACTGTTTTTAACCCTAGGTTGAAGCCCCAGTTCATGCTGATTCCAAAACATATTCATTTTTTAAATTTGGTTCAGTCGTTTTCGAGATAAAAGCCTTTTTCGGACGCGTACCAGGGCCCCCCCTTCGTCCCAGCTCTGGAGAAACCCACCCGCCAACTTTAAACCTTTTTTTTTATGCGCTCCCGTTCTAATTATGAAATCCCACTTGCCATGTTAGATTCTATGTGAATCCAGGTTTCCAATGATATTTTTTTATATTTCAATTTTAGAAGTGCTCTCTTCATAGTTGTTGGCTGTAAAGCAGGGTATGAAATTTTCGTTTGGTGTGTTGCCTCACGGTAACGTGACATGCTCATCGTGAGTGAACACAAGTGAAGACCCCGGCACCTGCCTCCTCTCACTTGACTACCATGAAAAGAGCATTTGAAATTGCGCAACGGATACGAAAGTTCCTAAAGCTCACACAGTAAGCCGGAAATAATGTAATTAGTTCCAATAAGTCGATTTCACGGCAAAGACGCAACGGATTGTTCGGAAGATCGACAGGACGGATCGATGACGGGACGGAGGATCGAGGACAGAGGATGTGTTGCGATGACGGGACGGGTACGCGATCAGGGTGGCGGCGGCCCATCGCTCCGTTTCGATGGGACCCATACAAAAGTTATATCGTTGGAAAGCTCTCGTCAAGGCGAATTTGATGGGCTATATGACAGGACCCATTATGGGCATACTATAATATCTATACTATTATACTATTGGTCGGAAGTTTCTAATGTGATGTATTAGTCGCTAAGCGTTTATAGTTTGTGTATCGTTTTTAGATATTGCTGTTGAAAACATGGACCGTAAACGAATCGGCAGACCTTATGTTTCCGCTAATGCACCTCCCAAAAAAGCCCTCAAGCCGCTTTTCGCAGATGACCAAGTCAATGGCAGGGTAACAAAGTTGCAACCCAACGGGAGGAACGCTGTGTTCATCTTTAACAATTTTGTTGGTGAAAGTGCGCATACTGCAATAGTAGGGGACTCAATATTTGATAGTATTTGTAAAAGGAATTGCGTCACTTATTCATTGTCAGGTGGACGAGTAGAACAATTTCATCTGTTACTCGATACTCTCTCTGTATATAGGAACGTTATCTTAGCTGTCGGTGGCAACAATTTGTCAAATTGGAGTGAACCCGGAGAGGATCCATCAGTTGTTGTTGATAAACTGAGAATTTTGTACAATGCCATCAGGGGCCTTGAAAATCTCCCAAAAGTGATAGTGTGCTCTGTATTGAAAAGGAATTGCAGCCATTGGAACATCCAACGATTCAATGCGGTGCTAAGGCACTCGCAGCTGCCCTTCTTTAAACTTCATCAAGAACTTTACAAAAGTAATTTGTTTCTGAGTGACGGTGTCCAACTTAATTTGAAATGTAGAAAAGCATTGGCTTGTGCAATGAATAAAGTTATGAGAGAACATCAGCTGCACTAATTTGATTGACTCTTGTTTTCGTTGTTTGTGTTCGTGCAGCAATTTTATTCAATTTGTTTTTATTGAATCTTTGGTGTTTGTTGATAACTAACTACTAGTACAATTCGCAATTTCTTGTATATACTCATCAAAGTTAATTCATCGTCTTACCTCCAAATTTTTTTTCGAGCATCTGTTAATTTAATCGCTTGCTGAAAACCTGAAAAGCGAGATATTTTTGATGTGGCTTTAACATAGGATTCTATCTGCTTCGCCAGGTACAATAGATTCGAATTTTAGGCTTGTGTTTGCGGGTGTCTCTGCCTGCATCGTTATGTGCTCTCAGCGGATTTTATCCGCTTCGCCCGGTACAAAGATTCAAATTTTAGGCTCTTGTTTGCGGGTGTCTCTGCCTGCATCGCTATGTTCACTCAGCGGATTCTATCCGCTTCGCCCGTTACAAACAGAATCATTAATTAGGCGCGTGTTTGCGGGTGTTTCTGCCTGCATCGTTATGTGCTCTCAGCGGATTTTATCCGCTTCGCCCGGTACAAAGATTCAGATTTTAGGCTCGTGTTTGCGGGTGTCTCTGCCTGCATCGCTATGTCAATTCAGCGGATTCTATCCGCTTCGCCCGTTACAAACAGAATCATTAATTGGGCTCGTGTTTGCGGGTGTTTCCGCCTGCATCGTGATGTGCTCTCAGCGGATTTTATCCGCTTCGCCCGGTACAAAGATTCAAATTTTAGGCTCGTGTTTGCGGGTGTCTCTGCCTGCATCGCTATGTCCACTCAGCGGATTCTATCCGCTTCGCCTGTTACATACAGAATCATTAATTAGGCGCGTGTTTGCGGGTGTTTCTGCCTGCATCGCTATGTCCATTCAGCGGATTCTATCCGCTTCGCCCGTTACAAACAGAATCATTAATTGGGCTCGTGTTTGCGGGTGTTTCCGCCTGCATCGTGATGTGCTCTCAGCGGATTTTATCCGCTTCGCCCGGTACAAAGATTCAGATTTTAGGCTCGTGTTTGCGGGTGTCTCTGCCTGCATCGCTATGTCCATTCAGCGGATTCTATCCGCTTCGCCCGTTACAAACAGAATCATTAATTGGGCTCGTGTTTGCGGGTGTTTCCGCCTGCATCGTGATGTGCTCTCAGCGGATTTTATCCGCTTCGCCCGGTACAAAGATTCAAATTTTAGGCTCGTGTTTGCGGGTGTCTCTGCCTGCATCGCTATGTCCACTCAGCGGATTCTATCCGCTTCGCCCGTTACATACAGAATCATTAATTAGGCTCGTGTTTGCGGGTGTTTCTGCCTGCATCGTTATGTGCTCTCAGCGGTTTTTATCCACTTCGCCCGGTACAAAGATTCAAATTTTAGGTTCGTGTTTGCGCGTGTTTCTGTCTTCATCGCTATGTCTACTCGGCCGATTTTATTCGCTGCGCGCTATTAAAATAGACTCCATAATAAGGCTTGAGTTTGCAGTTGATTTTGCTTTTTGAAAATTAAATTGTTCTTTCGAGGTTTTCTCCTGTTGACATTAAATTAAGTGAGAATTAGTGAATCCTTGGTTTAATTTAGTTGACTTTTAGTCGTTGAAGTTAAATGACTTTGTTACCATGTAAAATTTGTAACAAGATTTATTGTTAATTAGACTCGTTCAGCTAATGGTCTAATTCGTTTACTATTAATTTCAGAGATGCCTTTGAAAATTGAGTTTGTGTTCCTTACGGAAGATTGCCAAGTGTTAAAATTGAATTTGTTTGATCCTCGATGGCCCAAAACTCTGCAAATAAGTGAGCGTATGAAACTCAATGATGACGATAAAATATCGCTAATGATTGATGGCTCTGAGGTTGATTGCGTTCTACTGAAGCATGGTCCACCAGGTGCGATGGACGTAGAGTTCAGAAAAAATCAAGAAATCTATGGTGCGTTTGCGGATCAGTGTAGTGGTAATTTGGACGTCACCCCACGTAAGGGAGCGCGCTGGGCTGGTAATAGTTTGACACCAGTTGAGAGTTTAGGACCTGAAAGTCCCAGGGTTATGGTTAGATCTCTTGCTTTCGTTTTCTTTATTTTTATGAACGGTGTAAAAATAAAATAATTCGTTTTGCAACGTGTTAGGACTTTGTTCATCAAGTTTTTGTTGTTCTATTTTACCTACATAGAAAATTTTGTTGCTTTGTTTGATCTCTTTCCAATGTCGATTACGTTGCCCTGTTTAGAAATGCTCAAATCATGAAAAGATTGTGGAAGTCCTAAACAAAGACAAACGTATGTTCAGTGAACTTCTTCGAGTCTATAAGAAAACAGTACAAGATTGCAATAAAAAATTGGAAAGCCAGCTACAACATTTCAAAGAGGTTGTGAGTATATGATTTTTCACTGGTTTTGTACAAGTTTTTGCTCATAAGCACTTCACAAATGTTCGACTTTAATCTTCAAATATGCAGTTCGAAATTATTTGGTTGTTTAGATCTGGAAATTTAATTTGATGTGGGTTGTTTTCTGGATGAAATCAATTTCTTATAGAGATTTTTGACTTTTAGAAAGAACTCAAGAAATTAGATGACTCTGTGGACGAGGAGACCAGTGAAGTGCTACATAGTTTCTATGAAGACGTTGATATTGACAATCTTCCTGTACCCCCAACTCCCGATGAGTTCGGAAGAGTGCTAAGAACAGCATTTTGGGGAGAAACGGGTTTGAGCGAGAAATAATTTCTCGAACGAGAGAAAGCGAGGTGCGGAAACCCGCATCTCCGAAAAGAACTAAGCTTTTCAAAGGTATTTACAAGTACTGTTCTTCAAGAAACTTAAAATTTTCAATATGACTTCACTCAAAAAATTTACAGACCCTAAACGCTCATCACAGCAAAAAGTGGTTACGGAACTTTTAGCAGCTTTCGAATTTTTTGAAAAATTGGATTTTATTGGTTTTTTCTGTCTTCCCCAAAACGGAGAGCTGAAATTGTTAAGGTTTTTCGTATGTTCAAGGGCTTGTGAAGAAGCATTTCCCCCTCGTCTGTGGCCTGAAGCTTACAACGACGCCCGTTCGTCTGCGAATAGATCGGGCATGGATGCAGTGCGGTACAGAAAAAGGAAATCTGACACATTCTGGTGCGCATAAATGAAAGAAAAGGCAATGTCTAAGAGAAACAAACAGACAACAAGGCGACCGAATGAAGAGTCTGACGGTCAAAATTTAAGCAATGCACAAAATGATGAGAGTGATTCTGAGCCAGGAAATGTTGAATAGAGCCCTTAAAGTCTTTGTTGCAATTTTCTATTTGATTTAATGACTTGATATTTTGTGCTGTTATTAGGCTTTGATTAATAGCCGCGAAGCAATAGCTGAGGCTGTTTTAGTCCTTCTCTTGGTTTTTTAGCGTGCGTGACGTTATTTTTCACTCTTAGGTGAGCGAGTATTTTTGGTCACACGTGATTTTCCTCACTCTCACAAATGACTTCCTCGTTATTAAATTGACTTTTCTTTACTTTAAAGAGATAAGGTAAAGTGAGTGTTTGAGACTCTACTTGAAGGTTACTATAGAACAGCTAATAGCAGGAGCAGCTAATAAATTATACAGATACATAATTAAAATTTATTATCTCAGTCCTTTGTCGCGCGGCTGTTTTCTGGCAATCTGCCAGCTATGTTTCGTTTTCTTTTGTTTATTGAATTTTGGATTGACTCTAAATGCAGAAAACATTACTATTCCATCTAATGGCTACCTCAGACTTTTAGATTGATTATATTTGTTTCATTGTTCGTTTATTCTTCAAACTGTTAGTATTATGCTTCAATTTCAGCAATTTGACACTGAAATTAAAGCGGTTAAAACGTTAAAATTTAGATTGATTCTAAACATTTTGAAATTTTTGTTTTCTCTATTTCGTTGCAAATACAATCGAACGTTGTAAAATAATTGAAAAGTTTTTAGATCGTTGAAAATCAAACCACCTTCGAGAACTGATCGCAAGATAAGCAGCAACCTATTTGATTCGGAGTCCGAAAGAGGTATCCGATCCATTATTTTAGCTAATAACACGGCGTGGCTCTTTGTTGACAATAAAGAGCTGATTTTGATTACTGTAAGCAGCTTTAAATGGCCTCCCAAGACTAAGCCATCTGAAATGCTAAGTCTAATCGAAGGTGATAGTTTCGACCTGCGATTCAAAGATGGAAATGTGCCCTGTCGTTTGTTGGTAAAAGGAAACTTGAAAAAAGTTAAAGAACTCTTGAACAGCTATCAGCAGGAGCTAGAGGCAGGTAAACGGCCGTCTGAGTTGCGAAAAACAGTGCTTGCTAATCCTAAGGCACCTGTTGGGGATGAGGTTAATTTCTTGTGTCGAGGACGTGCACCTGTGATGAACAGTACCGTAGTCACTCTTGGTAAACCAGCAGGCGTCGAAAAGTCAAAAGCTTCCAATTCTGCGTTATCTCAGCCAGTCATTTCAGCAAAGAAAAACAACAATACGGTAAAATGTGACTTTTTTAACTAATTACAAATGGCATCTTAGAGATTGTTAAAGGCCTCTTTGAAATTGTCGAAAACTATGAGAGACTGGTTAACGGTAGAAAGGCATACTGATAAATGTCGTTGCTGTGCTTTGAAATATTTGCTTTTTTTTAGCCTGAGCCCGATCTTTCTCAACCTTCTACTTCTGCGACCACCAGCTCAAGCACACTTCCAACCATTGCGGACAACGCAGTCGATTGTGGGCCAAATTGCCCTCTTCTTCAGGAGTATCTAGATGGGCATGTTGTTGAGATGAATAATTGGATGAAAGCATTTGAGGAGCTGAAGAAAGTGGACGAAAAAAGACGGGCAAACATATGCGCAAGAATTGACTCTAAGGTACACCATCGCTCCTTTAATTTTTCTACTTTTTATGAAATGAACCTACTTGCTAGACTTTTCAAAAGATATCGAATTCTCAAACATCATAGAGGCTTAAGTTCTTGTGAATAAATTTCACAGTGTTTGTTACCTCTAAATGTTTAGGCTACCCAATTGAAAGAAACTCGCCTCTTGGATACTCATGGGTTCCAAAGTATCGATGACTATCCTTCGCGGAGCGCAGGTATCACAGTAGTCATGCACAACGGTGAAGACCTTATGACGATTCACGCTGGCTCAGATGTCGGAAAGCTGGGTAGAGCATTGTTTGAGAAGCTGTTTCCGGAAAATGAGCGTGGAAATTACATTCTGGCACCAGAAAGACATGAGGCTGATCGTAGACTTGAAGCTCCCAGGGAAATTCTCGACAAGTTCACGAGTAGCATTTTAAAAAATGTCGAGAATTTTACGAGTAGCATTTTACGAGTAGCATTTTAAAAGTTTACGAGTAGCATTTTAAATCCTTTCCATGAGCATTTTAAAAAATCCCGCTTGCGCGTTATTGGCATTTTTAAAAAATCCCTCTTGCGTGTTAAAATTTTAAACCTGCAAAAACCAGCACTTCAAGACAGGTAATCGGCATAGAAGTTAGTAAGAGATTTTCTTCTTGCTTTCAGAGGTTGTGCAGCAGAAGTAACCTGACACTCCTGGGCTCGCTTTTGAGAAAGCCATAAAAATCAGCAAATCAATACGGCAAGGACATTCCAACGTAGAAGAAAATGAGTGAGGATTCTGCCTGAAACGCGAGCATTCTGCCTGAAAATGTCCTTTTTCGTTAACGAGTGCTATTTTAATTTTAATTGATCTCGAACGAACTTTGTAGCAATTTTTGTAAACGCGTTGATCTCTATGCAAAAATTTTGCTTGAACATTTCGATTTTTTGAGTGACTTTTACGCCCTTTACTTTCTGCGTTTTAAGTGATCATAATTTCTCTCATTCAAAATTTTAAGTTCCTAAATTCAATTGCCGGCAATTTAGTGCTGAAAGTCAAATCGTAAGTGCGCCAAAATTGATGTCAATTTTTCACTTTAAATCTTAAACGCGGTATTTATTAACCTCTAATGATCAGGCTGCAATTTGTAACTGATTAGAGCTCCCACTAATTGTTCGAGAGCAATTTTCCCGACGTTAGTCGGTTATGTTTAGTGAACTTGAACTAACTTTCTGTAACTTTCTTAGATCCAGTTTGTTTACTTTGTTTAAACATTCGCTGCTTTGCCAGCGTAAGAAAGTTTGTTTTGTCTATTGATCCTGAATTAAACAGTTTATTAAAACAATGATTACGTTTCCATAAAAGAACTTGTTTAAATTTTTCGAAATTATCTCTATGACGGGCACAACGTAACCACTGGTTAAGTTTTTCAAGTGATATGATTACATGCGAAGATTTAGTGATTGCGGATGGACAAGTTCTGCGTCAAGTTTTAACCAGTTTTAATGTCTGTCCTCAAACGATGCTGCCCCTGAACAGCTTCGAACAGTTCGAGAGCCGCATGAAATTCGACAAACAGCTTTCAAAGGCTTATTTTTCACTAAAAGAACTATATGAGCTTTGTATTGCATCAGGGTTTAAAATCTTGCCCGACAACTATGGCGGCTATGGCCTCTTCATCAATACGGGAAAGGTATTAAAACCTTCATTGCAACCCCTTAGACCTTTTCCTGTGGGCCCAATTGAAACTGTTCCTCTTGAACTGCAAAATGAGATGTCCGATTTGTCTGTAATGCGTGGCGAGCGTGAGCAGGATGAAGTAGTACTGCTTGGCCCCATTCGTTTTGCTAATCACTCTTGTTCGCCAAATACGAAGTTTTTCTTAGGATACACAAGTTCTTTTCTCCCCCACAACAAGTGCGTGTTTCTTCAAGTAATAGACTCCATAGGGCTTGGTGAAGAAATAACTGTGAGTTACGGATCAAACTACTTCAAAGACGGTAGTCTTAAATGTAGGTGCCCACATAAGGAAAAGCACGTGCCGCTAAACCGAAAAAATTTAGAACAAACGACTCCTCGATTCCAAAGTCCTGATGTCCCCACTCAGCTGACATTTTCGTCAAGTACCACAAGTGCAATCTTAGGATCTGGTGAGAGTAGTGCCAGCTACACTGCAAGTCAGTCTAGCATTGGTACACCGACTGATTGTGAATTTTCTGCAAAGAGAAAATTTAGAAATCAACGGAAAAGGAGGGTCAAAAGAAGAATCTTAGAAGGTTCGAGTTGCGAAATCAGAACCTTCATACACCAGATAGATGCCACTCGCTCTTCGGAAGTTGAAACTGAGGAAACAGATACACAAGTGAGTTCGCAATGTTCTGCTGACGATTACTTTGAAACCGAAGCCTCTTTTGAACCCGAACCTGAATTTGACCTCCCAATTGGAGAAGAATCTGAGGTGACCTCCAATGATTATGAAGAAGATGATCTTGATGACAGTGATGGCACCGATGTGGCAGAAAGTTTCCAGTTTTTTTCGAATCCGTTAACGTGTAACTCGAATTTAACTTTTCATAATTCGTCAATGGGTTTATTTGCAGTTGCTGCTCGACATTGTCTACCCGACGAAGCTCTGTTCGATCTGCTGAAATGGCAAAAAATTATTCATCCCCACGACAATGTGCCTACTCCCAATTTTATAAAAAGTGAACCAAGAAATTAACGGATCTCTACGTAAAGGACACAGAAAAAAAATGCCAGCGGAGAAGTTATTTTTCTTAACTTTGCAGAAAAACTAAAGGAGAAAGTAGAAAAGTACATCAACGAAATTATACATTACGCTAACCCAAAAACGGAAACGGATCTCAAGCTAACAAGTCTTTTCGATGACCAGACAATCAACTTGATACTAATTTTAAACATAGATGGAGTTGAAGTTAGAAAGTCAAGTGATTTTTCAGCCTACCCTGTTCGATATAAATTTTTTGTTACACTTCGTATTTGAAAGTATATTATATCATTTTCTTGCCCATTTAATCCTCTTTACGAATATATAAGGGTTGAAAAGTCTTGGTTTTATTTCATAGCCTAATTTTTCTATTTTCCAAATTTTGCAAATCAAAAATCGAGATTTGATTCCTTTATTTTTTCAACTGTTTTTAACCCTAGGTTGAAGCCCCAGTTCATTCTGATTCCAAAACATATTCATTTTTTAAATTTGGTTCAGTCGTTTTCGAGATAAAAGCCTTTTTCGGACGCGTACCAGGGCCCCCCCTTCGTCCCAGCTCTGGAGAAACCCACCCGCCAACTTTAAACCTTTTTTTTATGCGCTCCCGTTCTAATTTTGAAATCCCACTTGCCATGTTAGATTCTATGTGAATCCAGGTTTCCAATGATATTTTTTTATATTTCAATTTTAGAAGTGCTCTCTTCATAGTTGTTGGCTGTAAAGCAGGGTATGAAATTTTCGTTTGGTGTGTTGCCTCACGGTAACGTGACATGCTCATCGTGAGTGAACACAAGTGAAGACCCCGGCACCTGCCTCCTCTCACTTGACTACCATGAAAAGAGCATTTGAAATTGCGCAACGGATACGAAAGTTCCTAAAGCTCACACAGTAAGCCGGAAATAATGTAATTAGTTCCAATAAGTCGATTTCACGGCAAAGACGCAACGGATTGTTCGGAAGATCGACAGGACGGATCGATGACGGGACGGAGGATCGAGGACAGAGGATGTGTTGCGATGACGGGACGGGTACGCGATCAGGGTGGCGGCGGCCCATCGCTCCGTTTCGATGGGACCCATACAAAAGTTATATCGTTGGAAAGCTCTCGTCAAGGCGAATTTGATGGGCTATATGACAGGACCCATTATGGGCATACTATAATATCTATACTATTATACTATTGGTCGGAAGTTTCTAATGTGATGTATTAGTCGCTAAGCGTTTATAGTTTGTGTATCGTTTTAAGATATTGCTGTTGAAAACATGGACCGTAAACGAATCGGCAGACCTTATGTTTCCGCTAATGCACCTCCCAAAAAAGCCCTCAAGCCGCTTTTCGCAGATGACCAAGTCAATGGCAGGGTAACAAAGTTGCAACCCAACGGGAGGAACGCTGTGTTCATCTTTAACAATTTTGTTGGTGAAAGTGCGCATACTGCAATAGTAGGGGACTCAATATTTGATAGTATTTGTAAAAGGAATTGCGTCACTTATTCATTGTCAGGTGGACGAGTAGAACAATTTCATCTGTTACTCGATACTCTCTCTGTATATAGGAACGTTATCTTAGCTGTCGGTGGCAACAATTTGTCAAATTGGAGTGAACCCGGAGAGGATCCATCAGTTGTTGTTGATAAACTGAGAATTTTGTACAATGCCATCAGGGGCCTTGAAAATCTCCCAAAAGTGATAGTGTGCTCTGTATTGAAAAGGAATTGCAGCCATTGGAACATCCAACGATTCAATGCGGTGCTAAGGCACTCGCAGCTGCCCTTCTTTAAACTTCATCAAGAACTTTACAAAAGTAATTTGTTTCTGAGTGACGGTGTCCAACTTAATTTGAAATGTAGAAAAGCATTGGCTTGTGCAATGAATAAAGTTATGAGAGAACATCAGCTGCACTAATTTGATTGACTCTTGTTTTCGTTGTTTGTGTTCGTGCAGCAATTTTATTCAATTTGTTTTATTGAATCTTTGGTGTTTGTTGATAACTAACTACTAGTACAATTCGCAATTTCTTGTATATACTCATCAAAGTTAATTCATCGTCTTACCTCCAAATTTTTTTCGAGCATCTGTTAATTTAATCGCTTGCTGAAAACCTGAAAAGCGAGATATTTTTGATGTGGCTTTAACATAGGATTCTATCTGCTTCGCCAGGTACAATAGATTCGAATTTTAGGCTTGTGTTTGCGGGTGTCTCTGCCTGCATCGTTATGTGCTCTCAGCGGATTTTATCCGCTTCGCCCGGTACAAAGATTCAAATTTTAGGCTCTTGTTTGCGGGTGTCTCTGCCTGCATCGCTATGTTCACTCAGCGGATTCTATCCGCTTCGCCCGTTACAAACAGAATCATTAATTAGGCGCGTGTTTGCGGGTGTTTCTGCCTGCATCGTTATGTGCTCTCAGCGGATTTTATCCGCTTCGCCCGGTACAAAGATTCAGATTTTAGGCTCGTGTTTGCGGGTGTCTCTGCCTGCATCGCTATGTCCATTCAGCGGATTCTATCCGCTTCGCCCGTTACAAACAGAATCATTAATTGGGCTCGTGTTTGCGGGTGTTTCCGCCTGCATCGTGATGTGCTCTCAGCGGATTTTATCCGCTTCGCCCGGTACAAAGATTCAAATTTTAGGCTCGTGTTTGCGGGTGTCTCTGCCTGCATCGCTATGTCCACTCAGCGGATTCTATCCGCTTCGCCTGTTACATACAGAATCATTAATTAGGCGCGTGTTTGCGGGTGTTTCTGCCTGCATCGCTATGTCCATTCAGCGGATTCTATCCGCTTCGCCCGTTACAAACAGAATCATTAATTGGGCTCGTGTTTGCGGGTGTTTCCGCCTGCATCGTGATGTGCTCTCAGCGGATTTTATCCGCTTCGCCCGGTACAAAGATTCAGATTTTAGGCTCGTGTTTGCGGTTGTCTCTGCCTGCATCGCTATGTCCATTCAGCGGATTCTATCCGCTTCGCCCGTTACAAACAGAATCATTAATTGGGCTCGTGTTTGCGGGTGTTTCCGCCTGCATCGTGATGTGCTCTCAGCGGATTTTATCCGCTTCGCCCGGTACAAAGATTCAAATTTTAGGCTCGTGTTTGCGGGTGTCTCTGCCTGCATCGCTATGTCCACTCAGCGGATTCTATCCGCTTCGCCCGTTACATACAGAATCATTAATTAGGCTCGTGTTTGCGGGTGTTTCTGCCTGCATCGTTATGTGCTCTCAGCGGTTTTTATCCACTTCGCCCGGTACAAAGATTCAAATTTTAGGTTCGTGTTTGCGCGTGTTTCTGTCTTCATCGCTATGTCTACTCGGCCGATTTTATTCGCTGCGCGCTATTAAAATAGATTCCATAATAGGGCTTGAGTTTGCAGTTGATTTTGCTTTTTGAAAATTAAATTGTTCTTTCGAGGTTTTGTCCTGTTGACATTAAATTAAGTGAGAATTAGTGAATCCTTGGTTTAATTTAGTTGACTTTTAGTCGTTGAAGTTAAATGACTTTGTTACCATGTAAAATTTGTAACAAGATTTATTGTTAATTAGACTCGTTCAGCTAATGGTCTAATTCGTTTACTATTAATTTCAGAGATGCCTTTGAAAATTGAGTTTGTGTTCCTTACGGAAGATTGCCAAGTGTTAAAATTGAATTTGTTTGATCCTCGATGGCCCAAAACTCTGCAAATAAGTGAGCGTATGAAACTCAATGATGACGATAAAATATCGCTAATGATTGATGGCTCTGAGGTTGATTGCGTTCTACTGAAGCATGGTCCACCAGGTGCGATGGACGTAGAGTTCAGAAAAAATCAAGAAATCTATGGTGCGTTTGCGGATCAGTGTAGTGGTAATTTGGACGTCACCCCACGTAAGGGAGCGCGCTGGGCTGGTAATAGTTTGACACCAGTTGAGAGTTTAGGACCTGAAAGTCCCAGGGTTATGGTTAGATCTCTTGCTTTCGTTTTCTTTATTTTTATGAACGGTGTAAAAATAAAATAATTCGTTTTGCAACGTGTTAGGACTTTGTTCATCAAGTTTTTGTTGTTCTATTTTACCTACATAGAAAATTTTGTTGCTTTGTTTGATCTCTTTCCAATGTCGATTACGTTGCCCTGTTTAGAAATGCTCAAATCATGAAAAGATTGTGGAAGTCCTAAACAAAGACAAACGTATGTTCAGTGAACTTCTTCGAGTCTATAAGAAAACAGTACAAGATTGCAATAAAAAATTGGAAAGCCAGCTACAACATTTCAAAGAGGTTGTGAGTATATGATTTTTCACTGGTTTTGTACAAGTTTTTGCTCATAAGCACTTCACAAATGTTCGACTTTAATCTTCAAATATGCAGTTCGAAATTATTTGGTTGTTTAGATCTGGAAATTTAATTTGATGTGGGTTGTTTTCTGGATGAAATCAATTTCTTATAGAGATTTTTGACTTTTAGAAAGAACTCAAGAAATTAGATGACTCTGTGGACGAGGAGACCAGTGAAGTGCTACATAGTTTCTATGAAGACGTTGATATTGACAATCTTCCTGTACCCCCAACTCCCGATGAGTTCGGAAGAGTGCTAAGAACAGCATTTTGGGGAGAAACGGGTTTGAGCGAGAAATAATTTCTCGAACGAGAGAAAGCGAGGTGCGGAAACCCGCATCTCCGAAAAGAACTAAGCTTTTCAAAGGTATTTACAAGTACTGTTCTTCAAGAAACTTAAAATTTTCAATATGACTTCACTCAAAAAATTTACAGACCCTAAACGCTCATCACAGCAAAAAGTGGTTACGGAACTTTTAGCAGCTTTCGAATTTTTTGAAAAATTGGATTTTATTGGTTTTTTCTGTCTTCCCCAAAACGGAGAGCTGAAATTGTTAAGGTTTTTCGTATGTTCAAGGGCTTGTGAAGAAGCATTTCCCCCTCGTCTGTGGCCTGAAGCTTACAACGACGCCCGTTCGTCTGCGAATAGATCGGGCATGGATGCAGTGCGGTACAGAAAAAGGAAATCTGACACATTCTGGTGCGCATAAATGAAAGAAAAGGCAATGTCTAAGAGAAACAAACAGACAACAAGGCGACCGAATGAAGAGTCTGACGGTCAAAATTTAAGCAATGCACAAAATGATGAGAGTGATTCTGAGCCAGGAAATGTTGAATAGAGCCCTTAAAGTCTTTGTTGCAATTTTCTATTTGATTTAATGACTTGATATTTTGTGCTGTTATTAGGCTTTGATTAATAGCCGCGAAGCAATAGCTGAGGCTGTTTTAGTCCTTCTCTTGGTTTTTTAGCGTGCGTGACGTTATTTTTCACTCTTAGGTGAGCGAGTATTTTTGGTCACACGTGATTTTCCTCACTCTCACAAATGACTTCCTCGTTATTAAATTGACTTTTCTTTACTTTAAAGAGATAAGGTAAAGTGAGTGTTTGAGACTCTACTTGAAGGTTACTATAGAACAGCTAATAGCAGGAGCAGCTAATAAATTATACAGATACATAATTAAAATTTATTATCTCAGTCCTTTGTCGCGCGGCTGTTTTCTGGCAATCTGCCAGCTATGTTTCGTTTTCTTTTGTTTATTGAATTTTGGATTGACTCTAAATGCAGAAAACATTACTATTCCATCTAATGGCTACCTCAGACTTTTAGATTGATTATATTTGTTTCATTGTTCGTTTATTCTTCAAACTGTTAGTATTATGCTTCAATTTCAGCAATTTGACACTGAAATTAAAGCGGTTAAAACGTTAAAATTTAGATTGATTCTAAACATTTTGAAATTTTTGTTTTCTCTATTTCGTTGCAAATACAATCGAACGTTGTAAAATAATTGAAAAGTTTTTAGATCGTTGAAAATCAAACCACCTTCGAGAACTGATCGCAAGATAAGCAGCAACCTATTTGATTCGGAGTCCGAAAGAGGTATCCGATCCATTATTTTAGCTAATAACACGGCGTGGCTCTTTGTTGACAATAAAGAGCTGATTTTGATTACTGTAAGCAGCTTTAAATGGCCTCCCAAGACTAAGCCATCTGAAATGCTAAGTCTAATCGAAGGTGATAGTTTCGACCTGCGATTCAAAGATGGAAATGTGCCCTGTCGTTTGTTGGTAAAAGGAAACTTGAAAAAAGTTAAAGAACTCTTGAACAGCTATCAGCAGGAGCTAGAGGCAGGTAAACGGCCGTCTGAGTTGCGAAAAACAGTGCTTGCTAATCCTAAGGCACCTGTTGGGGATGAGGTTAATTTCTTGTGTCGAGGACGTGCACCTGTGATGAACAGTACCGTAGTCACTCTTGGTAAACCAGCAGGCGTCGAAAAGTCAAAAGCTTCCAATTCTGCGTTATCTCAGCCAGTCATTTCAGCAAAGAAAAACAACAATACGGTAAAATGTGACTTTTTTAACTAATTACAAATGGCATCTTAGAGATTGTTAAAGGCCTCTTTGAAATTGTCGAAAACTATGAGAGACTGGTTAACGGTAGAAAGGCATACTGATAAATGTCGTTGCTGTGCTTTGAAATATTTGCTTTTTTTTAGCCTGAGCCCGATCTTTCTCAACCTTCTACTTCTGCGACCACCAGCTCAAGCACACTTCCAACCATTGCGGACAACGCAGTCGATTGTGGGCCAAATTGCCCTCTTCTTCAGGAGTATCTAGATGGGCATGTTGTTGAGATGAATAATTGGATGAAAGCATTTGAGGAGCTGAAGAAAGCGGACGAAAAAAGACGGGCAAACATATGCGCAAGAATTGACTCTAAGGTACACCATCGCTCCTTTAATTTTTCTACTTTTTATGAAATGAACCTACTTGCTAGACTTTTCAAAAGATATCGAATTCTCAAACATCATAGAGGCTTAAGTTCTTGTGAATAAATTTCACAGTGTTTGTTACCTCTAAATGTTTAGGCTACCCAATTGAAAGAAACTCGCCTCTTGGATACTCATGGGTTCCAAAGTATCGATGACTATCCTTCGCGGAGCGCAGGTATCACAGTAGTCATGCACAACGGTGAAGACCTTATGACGATTCACGCTGGCTCAGATGTCGGAAAGCTGGGTAGAGCATTGTTTGAGAAGCTGTTTCCGGAAAATGAGCGTGGAAATTACATTCTGGCACCAGAAAGACATGAGGCTGATCGTAGACTTGAAGCTCCCAGGGAAATTCTCGACAAGTTCACGAGTAGCATTTTAAAAAATGTCGAGAATTTTACGAGTAGCATTTTACGAGTAGCATTTTAAAAGTTTACGAGTAGCATTTTAAATCCTTTCCATGAGCATTTTAAAAAATCCCGCTTGCGCGTTATTGGCATTTTTAAAAAATCCCTCTTGCGTGTTAAAATTTTAAACCTGCAAAAACCAGCACTTCAAGACAGGTAATCGGCATAGAAGTTAGTAAGAGATTTTCTTCTTGCTTTCAGAGGTTGTGCAGCAGAAGTAACCTGACACTCCTGGGCTCGCTTTTGAGAAAGCCATAAAAATCAGCAAATCAATACGGCAAGGACATTCCAACGTAGAAGAAAATGAGTGAGGATTCTGCCTGAAACGCGAGCATTCTGCCTGAAAATGTCCTTTTTCGTTAACGAGTGCTATTTTAATTTTAATTGATCTCGAACGAACTTTGTAGCAATTTTTGTAAACGCGTTGATCTCTATGCAAAAATTTTGCTTGAACATTTCGATTTTTTGAGTGACTTTTACGCCCTTTACTTTCTGCGTTTTAAGTGATCATAATTTCTCTCATTCAAAATTTTAAGTTCCTAAATTCAATTGCCGGCAATTTAGTGCTGAAAGTCAAATCGTAAGTGCGCCAAAATTGATGTCAATTTTTCACTTTAAATCTTAAACGCGGTATTTATTAACCTCTAATGATCAGGCTGCAATTTGTAACTGATTAGAGCTCCCACTAATTGTTCGAGAGCAATTTTCCCGACGTTAGTCGGTTATGTTTAGTGAACTTGAACTAACTTTCTGTAACTTTCTTAGATCCAGTTTGTTTACTTTGTTTAAACATTCGCTGCTTTGCCAGCGTAAGAAAGTTTGTTTTGTCTATTGATCCTGAATTAAACAGTTTATTAAAACAATGATTACGTTTCCATAAAAGAACTTGTTTAAATTTTTCGAAATTATCTCTATGACGGGCACAACGTAACCACTGGTTAAGTTTTTCAAGTGATATGATTACATGCGAAGATTTAGTGATTGCGGATGGACAAGTTCTGCGTCAAGTTTTAACCAGTTTTAATGTCTGTCCTCAAACGATGCTGCCCCTGAACAGCTTCGAACAGTTCGAGAGCCGCATGAAATTCGACAAACAGCTTTCAAAGGCTTATTTTTCACTAAAAGAACTATATGAGCTTTGTATTGCATCAGGGTTTAAAATCTTGCCCGACAACTATGGCGGCTATGGCCTCTTCATCAATACGGGAAAGGTATTAAAACCTTCATTGCAACCCCTTAGACCTTTTCCTGTGGGCCCAATTGAAACTGTTCCTCTTGAACTGCAAAATGAGATGTCCGATTTGTCTGTAATGCGTGGCGAGCGTGAGCAGGATGAAGTAGTACTGCTTGGCCCCATTCGTTTTGCTAATCACTCTTGTTCGCCAAATACGAAGTTTTTCTTAGGATACACAAGTTCTTTTCTCCCCCACAACAAGTGCGTGTTTCTTCAAGTAATAGACTCCATAGGGCTTGGTGAAGAAATAACTGTGAGTTACGGATCAAACTACTTCAAAGACGGTAGTCTTAAATGTAGGTGCCCACATAAGGAAAAGCACGTGCCGCTAAACCGAAAAAATTTAGAACAAACGACTCCTCGATTCCAAAGTCCTGATGTCCCCACTCAGCTGACATTTTCGTCAAGTACCACAAGTGCAATCTTAGGATCTGGTGAGAGTAGTGCCAGCTACACTGCAAGTCAGTCTAGCATTGGTACACCGACTGATTGTGAATTTTCTGCAAAGAGAAAATTTAGAAATCAACGGAAAAGGAGGGTCAAAAGAAGAATCTTAGAAGGTTCGAGTTGCGAAATCAGAACCTTCATACACCAGATAGATGCCACTCGCTCTTCGGAAGTTGAAACTGAGGAAACAGATACACAAGTGAGTTCGCAATGTTCTGCTGACGATTACTTTGAAACCGAAGCCTCTTTTGAACCCGAACCTGAATTTGACCTCCCAATTGGAGAAGAATCTGAGGTGACCTCCAATGATTATGAAGAAGATGATCTTGATGACAGTGATGGCACCGATGTGGCAGAAAGTTTCCAGTTTTTTTTCGAATCCGTTAACGTGTAACTCGAATTTAACTTTTCATAATTCGTCAATGGGTTTATTTGCAGTTGCTGCTCGACATTGTCTACCCGACGAAGCTCTGTTCGATCTGCTGAAATGGCAAAAAATTATTCATCCCCACGACAATGTGCCTACTCCCAATTTTATAAAAAGTGAACCAAGAAATTAACGGATCTCTACGTAAAGGACACAGAAAAAAAATGCCAGCGGAGAAGTTATTTTTCTTAACTTTGCAGAAAAACTAACGGAGAAAGTAGAAAAGTACATCAACGAAATTATACATTACGCTAACCCAAAAACGGAAACGGATCTCAAGCTAACAAGTCTTTTCGATGACCAGACAATCAACTTGATACTAATTTTAAACATAGATGGAGTTGAAGTTAGAAAGTCAAGTGATTTTTCAGCCTACCCTGTTCGGGTTGCTCTTGCTGATCTTCCGCCAAAATTAAGAGCTTCATTTGACAACATCTTTCTTTGCTCATTGTGGTACGGAAAAGGAAAAGTTTTCTGGAACCCTATTTTTTGAACACTACAGATCTGAACTTTCAAAACCCCAGAACATTTGTTACAAAGGGAGACTATACAAAATCAGTTTTACAACAATTTTTCTCGTGGTAGACCTTGTGTGCAGGCATGATGTTTTGAATATGAAAAAATTCAATGGTTGTTACGGCTGCGATCTTTGTACCATGCGAGGGTTTCAAAGATTTCCTGGAACTCACTCTTATGCAAACAGTAAATCCTTCTCAATGCGGAACCCTGCTGAGCATCATATTCTTGTTATGCAGGCTGAAAGCGGAAGTGTTGAGGAAAGAAAGTCGAGGAAGGATAAAGACCCAGAGGTGGACACACTAGGCGTTAAAGGACGCTCTAAACTGTTTGACATCATCCCAAATCTTCCCTTGACGTGTCCAGTAGACACGATGCATCAGTGCCTTATAGGTGTGGCCAATGACGTCATAAAATTTTTTGCGAAGCAACTAAGTTTGACTGAACTAAGCGCAATCGACAATGCAACTTGCCAAGTAGTTCCTCCCAACGATTTCAAAAGGTCAATTAGGTCTCTCAGTTCAATTGAACACTTCAATGAATTGAAAACTTTCTTGCTCTATTTTTCACCCTTAATTTTTCGAAAGTTTTCTGAGAGTTCTGCTGCACATGATGCGAACATGCAAAATCTCAACTACCTGGTCTTTTCAATGCGGTCGATGTACGAGAATACCTCAAATGTAAACTTATGTGGACATCTTCTTGAGGCATTCTGCTATAACACGTCGTTTCGTTATCCTCTAAAGAAATTTGACTCTATCAATTTCCATTTGCTGCGACACCTGGCCTGGCAGTGCAAAACATTTGGCCCGTTATGGACTACTTCAGCTACGATGTTTGAAAATGCAAACAATCATCTGATTAAAACTCTGACGGGGAGTGTCAATACCTGCAGTTTGATCGTTAGTCGTTATATACGAAACCGACAACTTGAAAGCTTCGATGTGAAAGATGACCATCTAAAAGCTTATATTGAAAATCTGAGGAGGAGACCAACTGGTATCACGGAGGATTTGTGCTTAGAAAGAAACAATTTTTATTATGAAACCCAAAACAAGTTTCCTGAAGCCCGTTTGTTCTGTAGGTATCGAGGGCGCTTTTATCTTGATAGTCAGAATTATACAAGATCAAACGCCAACAGTTTTGTTGCTATCGATGAGAACGGTGAAACCATCGTTGGTCAGATTTTGCTTTTCAAAGAGCAAGATTCGGAGTTGCAGTGTTTTGTACTGCTGTACGAAATTGTTGAAAAAATTGTAGTTGATCTGAGGTCAACGGAATTTGCCAGAAATTCCGACTCTTTTGAACCTCTCGCTTACCGTGTTGCAAAGTCAACTGATGTCCAGGCTTTCAAACTAGATGCAATTAAAAACAAGCTTATAAAGTTTGCTTTCCTAGGGGATTTAAATTTCATCAACGTGTTAAAACACTTTGAGCATGATTAGTACTGTTAGATTTTTTTACTTGTTTTAAACTAGATGAAATTAAAAACAAGTTTATAAAGTTTGCTTTCCTGGGTGATTTATATTTCATCAGCGTTTTGAAACACTTTGATTATTACGAATAAATAATTTTTCATAGGGCCATAGACCTGTCCAAATCGAACCAAACTGGGTATGGAGTATACCATGGGTACCTAGAGTCTTGAACAAAAAGAATTTTTGCTATAGCTTGCCTAGGAAAAAAGTTAGTTTTTCATACGGAAATTTGCTACTTTCCCGATTAGGGAATTTTAAAAATAGGTCTTTTTATCGGGTCAAGAAGTTGTTCAAATCAAACAAAACTCGGTATGGAGTATCACCAGTGTAATTTAGAGTATCGCTCCGTATGTTAATTGTTAGACAAATTCGTTTGTTGCTCTTGCTTTTCTGAATTTCTTGTCCTAATTTTTCAGTTGTTATTATGCAGCAAACACAAATTGTTGTAACCAGAACTGGAAGAGTAATCTGTAAGAGGCCCGGTTTGTCAACAGCAGAAATTAGAGAAGCACGAGTTGAAAACGAAGAAAGTTTAAAATTGGAAGTCAATGAACTCAAAAAGAAAGTCGAAGCTTTAAACGAGAGAGTCGAAAAACTTGAGAAGGCGAACATTGAGTTGGTAGACTTGACTAATGACGATAGCTTTCAAACTACTATTTCGGTAAATTCGGATGATTTAATTGAGCTTCCAAATGGTATCTGAGAAATTAAATTGGTCAATTGTAGTTATTCTGTTTAGCCCATTGTTCGTGCAGAGTAGATTGAATTTATGGCTTTACTTGTATTAAAAATTCAATCATACCTTACAACAAGCATTTCGTTAATCAATCATGTTTCCTGGTAGTTTCCTGGTCTGAAGACCTCTGCGGTTAACCTAAATCTACGGTTTGAGTGTTGGACAAAAGGAATTTTTGCTCTAGCTTGCCTAGGAAAAAAGTTAGTTTTTCATACGGAAACTTGCTATTAATTTCGAATATTTAATTTTGAAATAGTTTTTTTCATCGGGTCAAGAAGTTGTTCAAATCAAACAAACCTCGGTGTGGAGTATCACCAGTGTAATGAGAGTGTAAAACAAAAAGTATTTTTGCTATGGCATGCCTAGGAAAGAAGTTGGGTTTTCATATGGAAATTTGCTATTAATTCGAATAGTTTTTCGATTATTATTTTAAAAACAGGTCTAATTTGTCGGTTCCAGGAGTTGTTCAAATCTAACCAAAATATGCATGGAGTATGCCATGTATACATAGAGTGTAAAACAGAAAGAATTTTTGCTATAGCTTGCCTAGGAAAAAGTTAGTTTTTCATACGGAAATACGCGATTAGCGAATTTTAAAAATAAGTCTTTTCTATCGAGTCAAGAAGTTTTTCATATCAAACCAAATCCGGTATGGAATATCCCCTGTGAAGTTAAAGCCTAGTATATAAAGAATTTTTGCTATAGGTTGCCTACGAAAAAAGTCGCGATTAGCGAGTTTTAAATATAGTTATCTTTAATTGGGCCAAGAAGTTGTCCAAATCAAACCAAACGGGGCATAGAGTATACCATGGGTACCTAAAGTCTAAAACAGAAAGAATGTTTGCTATAGCTTGCCTAGGAAAAAAGTTAGATTTTCATACGGAAATTTGCCGTTAATTTGAATATTCAATTTTAAATAATTTTGAAAAATAGGTCTTTTTGATTAGGTCATAGATTTGTCCAAACCGAACCAAACTTGGTATGAAGTATCCCCTGTTTAGTTAGAGTGTAAAACGAAAAGAATTTTTGGTTAAACTTGCCTAGCAAAAAAGTTGGGTTTTCATACGTAAATTTGCCGTTAATTCGAATATTCATTTTTAAAAAATTTTGAAAAATAGGTCTTTTTGATTAGGTCATAGAGTTGTCCAAATCAAACCAAACTTGGTATGAAGTATCCCCTGTGTAGTTAGAGTGTAAAACAAAAAAAATTTTCGTTATAGCTTGCCTAGCAAAAAAGTTGGGTTTTCATAGGGAAATTTGCGAATTTCGCAAATAACGAATTTTAAAAATAGGTCTTTTTCATTGGGTCAAGGACTTGTCCAAATCGTACCAAACTCGGTACGGAGTATCCCCTGTGAACCTAGAATCTAAAACAAAAAGAGTTTTTGCTATAGCTTGTCTAGGAAAAAGTTAGTCTTTCATACGGAAATTTGCCGTTAATTCGAATATTCATTTTTTAAAAATTTTGAAAAATAGGTCTTTTTGATTAGGTCATAGATTTGTCCAAATCGAACCAAACTTGGTATGAAGTATCCCCTGTGTAGTTAGAGTGTAAAACAAAAAGAATTTTTGGTATAGCTTGCCTAGCAAAAAAGTTGGTTTTTCATACGAAAATTTGGGAATTTCGCAAATAACGAATTTTAAAAGTAGGTCTTTTTCATTGGGTCAAGGACTTGTCCAAATCGTACCAAACTCGGTACGGAGTATCCCCTGTAATCCTAGAATCTAAAACAAAAAGACTTCTGCTATAGCTTGTCTAGGAAAAAAGTTAGCTTTGCATACGGAAATTTGCCGTTAATTCGAATAATCAATTTTAAATAATTTTGAAAATAGGTCTTTTTGATTAGGTCATAGAGTTGTCCAAATCGAACCAAATTTGGTATGAAGTATCCCCTGTGTAGTTAGAGTGTAAAACGAAGAGAATTTTTGGTATAGCTTGCCTAGCAAAAAAGTTGGGTTTTCATACGGAAATTTGCGAACTTCGCAAATAACGAATTTTAAAAATAGGTCTTTTTCATTGGGTCAAGGACTTGTCCAAATCGTACCAAACTCGGTACGGAGTATCCACTGTAAACCTAGAATCTGAAACGAAAAGAGTTTTTGCTATAGCTTGTCTAGGAAAAAAGTTAGCTTTTCATACGGAAATTTGCCGTTAATTCGAATATTCAATTTTAAATAATTTTGAAAAATAGGTCTTTTTGATTAGGTCATAGATTTGTCCAAATCGATTCAAACTTGGTATGAAGTATCCCCTGTGTAGTTAGAGTGTAAAACAAAAAGAATTTTTGGTATAGCTTGCCTAGCAAAAAAGTTAGTTTTTCATTCGGAAATTTGCGTATTTCTCGAATAACTAATTTTAAAAATAGGTCTTTTTCATCGGGTCAAGCAGTTGTTCAAATCGAACCAAACTTGGTATGGAGTATCCCCTGTGTAGTTAGAGTGTAAAACAAAAAAAATTTCGGTATAGCTTGCCTAGCAAAAAGGTTAGTTTTTCATTCGGAAATTTGCGTATTTCTCGAATAACTAATTTTAAAAATAGGTCTTTTTCATCGGGTCAAGCAGTTGTTCAAATCGAACCAAACTTGGTATGGAGTATCCCCTGTGTAGTTAGAGTGTAAAACAAAAAGAATTTTTGGTATAGCTTGCCTTGGAAAAAAGTTAGTTTTTCATACGGAAATTTGCGATTATTTCAAATAAGTAATTTCAAAAATAAGTCTTTTTGATAGGGTCATAGAGTTGTCCAAATCGAATCAAACGGGGTATGGAGTATACCATGGGTACCTAGAGTGTAAAACAAAGAAAAATTTGCTATAGCTGGCCTAGGAAAAAAGTTAGTTTTTCATACGGTAATTTGGGACTTTCGCGATTAGCGAATTTTAAAAAAAGGTCTTTTTCATCGGATTAAGGAGTTGTTCAAAGTAAACCAAACTCGGTATGGAGTATCCCATTTATACCTAGGGTGTAAAACAGAAACAATTTTTGCTATAGCTTGCCCAGGAAAAAAGTTAGTTTTCCATTTGGAAATTTGCGTATTTCTCGAATAACTAATTTTAAAAATAGGTCTTTTTCATCCGGTCAAGCAGTTGTTCAAAGTAAACCAAACTCTGTATGTAGTATCCCCTGTGTAGTTAGAGTGTAAAACAAAAAGAAATTTCGGTATAGCTTGCCTAGCAAAAAAGTTAGTTTTTCATTCGGAAATTTGCGTATTTCTCGAATAACTAATTTTAAAAATAGGTCTTTTTCATCGGGTCAAGCAGTTGTTCAAATCAAACCAAACTTGGTATGGAGTATGCCCTGTGTAGTTAAAGTGTAAAACAAAAAGAATTTTTGGTATAGCTTGCCTTGGAAAAAAGTTAGTTTTTCATACGGAAATTTGCGATTATTTCAAATAAGTAATTTCAAAAATAAGTCTTTTTGATAGGGTCATAGAGTTGTCCAAATCGAATCAAACGGGGTATGGAGTATACCATGGGTACCTAGAGTGTAAAACAAAGAAAAATTTGCTATAGCTGGCCTAGGAAAAAAGTTAGTTTTTCATACGTTAATTTGGGACTTTCGCGATTAGCGAATTTTAAAAAAAGGTCTTTTTCATCGGATTAAGGAGTTGTTCAAAGTAAACCAAACTCGGTATGGAGTATCCCATTTATACCTAGGGTGTAAAACAGAAAAAATTTTTGCTATAGCTTGCCTAGGAAAAAAGTTAGTTTTTCATACGGAAATTTGCGATTATTTCAAATAAGTAATTTTAATAATGAGTCTTTTTGATAGTGCCATAGAGTTGTCCAAATCAAATCAAACGGGTATAGAGTATACCATGGGTACCTAGAGTCCAAAAAAAAACAATTTTGCTATAGCTTGCCTAGGAAAAAATTTAGTTTTTCATACGGTAATTTGGGACTTTTGCGATTAGCGAATTTTAAAAATAGGTCTTTTTCATCGGATCAAGGAGTTGTTCAATGTAAGCCAAACTCGGTATGGAGTATCCCATTTATACCTAGGGTGTAAAACAGAAACAATTTTTGCTATAGCTTGCCTAGGAAAAAAGTTAGTTTTTCATACGGAAATTTGCGATTATTTCAAATAAGTAATTTTAATAATGAGTCTTTTTGATAGGGTCATTGAATTGTCCAAATCGAATCAAACGGAGTAAGGAGTATACCATGGGTACCTAGAGTCTAAAACAAAAAATTTTTGCTATAGCTTGCCCAGGAAAAAAGTTGGTTCTTCACACGGAAATTTGCGATTAATTCGAATAGTTAATTTTATATAATTTTGAAAAATAGGTCTTTTTGATTAGGTCTTAGAGTTGTCCAAAGTGAACCAAACTTGGTATGGAGTATTCCATGGGTATCTAGATGGTAAGACAAAAAGAATTTTTGGTATAGCATGCCTAGGAAAAAAGTTGGGTTTTCATACGGAAATTTGCGAATTTCGCAAATAACGAATTTTAAAAATAGGTCTTTTTCATTGGGTCAAGGATTTGTCCAAATCGTACCAAACTCGGTACGAAGTATCCCCTGTGAACCTAGAATCTAAAACAAAAATAGTTTTTGCTATAGCTTGTCTAGGAAAAAAGTTAGCTTTTCATACGGAAATTTGCTGTTAATACAAATATTCAATTTTAAATAATTTTGAAAAATAGGTCTTTTTGATTAGGTCATAGAGTTGTCCAAATCGAACCAAAATTGGTATGAAGTATTCCATGGGTATCTAAATGGTAAGACAAAAAGAATTTTTGGTATAGCATTTCTAGGAAAAAAGTTAGTTTTTCATACGTAAGTTTGCGATTATTTCAAATAAGTAATTTTAAAATAGGTCTTTTTGATTGGGTCACAGAGTTGTCCAAATCGAATCAAACGGGGCATGGAGTATACCATGGGTATCTAGATGGTAAAACAAAAAAAATTTTTGGTATAGCGTGCCTAGGAAAAAATTTAGTTTTTCATACGGAAATTTGCGAATTTTGCGATTAGCGAATTTTAACTATAGTTATCTTTTATTGGGCCAAGAAGTTGTTCAAATCATACCAAACTTGCTATGGAGTATCCCCCGTATAGTTAGATTGTAACGCATTAAGAATTTTTGCTATTGCTTGTCTGGGAAAAAAGTTAGTTATTCATACGGAAATTTGCGAATTTCGCGATTAGCGAATTTTAACTATAGTTATCTTTTATTGGGCCAAGAAGTTGTTCAAATCGAACCAAACTCGGAATGGCCTATGCTTAGGGTATATAGAATCTAGGAAAAAAAGAATTTCCGTTATAGCTTGCTTACTTAAAAAGTTACTTCTTTTGTTTATATTATTTTATTTAATATATTTTGTAATTTATTATGTTTTTGTTATTGTTTCCGACTGTTCTTAGCTATTTTATTGTTTGCTTTTATTTTGTTTTGGAGATAGAGTTTAGGCCTGGTTTTTTGGCCAGTGCTTTGCTCAAAAATCTCCTATAGTTGAATGTTCATAACTCCGCCGTAGCCGGTCCCCAGCCCGGTTGAGATAAGGAGGAGGGAAACACACCAAAATCATAATGGAAAAATCTCAAGAGTTGATTTTTTTAAATCAATTTCAGATATTTCCGACACTACTGTAGCTATAAATATATTTATTGACTCATTTAATGCATCTGATTAGACTACCGCGTGCTTTCGAGACGGTTTACGATCCGAGGATTTTTCTCCAAAAATAACGGGGAAAAGAGTGTAAAGAGTGTAAAAAAAATCTTTTTACAACGTTAGTGCTACCCTTAATAAGGGTGGAAAAAGTGTAATTTAAGAGTGTAATTATAAGAAGAAGAGTGGAAGAGTGTAATAAAAAGATTTAATGGTGTAAAATAAGGGTGTAAAAATAAGTTAAAGGTGTAATTAAAAAGCCGTTAAATCCACCGTTAAATCTTTTTTTACACTCTTAAATTACACTTTTTCCACCCTTATTAAGGGTAGCACTAACGGTGTAAAAAGATTTTTTTTACACTCTTTACACTCTTTTCCCCGTTATTTTTGGGGAAAATCCTCGGCCCGGGCCCGTGAAAGATGTCTTACTATTTCTATGCGCCGAAGATAGCAAAGTTGTTAGCGGTACAGCCACTGCTCTTGTAACAAGTCTTCAGGGAAGCCTACAATGGAATGTTCAGACTTTACCTCAATTTAATGAATCGAAAACGCATGTAGTAATTAGATCTGGTGCTGATGCGCAAAATCCCCACCAAAAAACATCTTATGGCTTCTTATGATGTAAACAATCGGGGCGTTACCAGTGTCACCAATTTTAAATGAAATAGTAATATGCCGAATGAAATGAAGAAAACATATTTTGGCTCTACTATCTTACTGAAGAAATTTTCCAAAATTAAGTTACACACCCTTAGTTTACGAAATTGAAATTAGCACCCCGTTTGACCCAATATTTTGCAGTCAAATTGGAAGCATTTTCCTACAACATTATATCTAAGAGATGAGTTCAGATAATACGTAACGGCATCTCGCCAACTGATTCCATAAAAAAATTAACGAAATTCACCCATTTTTGATTGGTGCATGACTGACGTCTCAAAATGTAATTTGCGTTCAAATTTGGTCTAGTATGATTGAGTTTGCATTTTAGTTTACTGAAAGAGAAAAAGTGTGAAAAAAATGTGATTTCTTTACAACTAGTTTTTGTGAGAAATGGATGGATTTTGCCATCTTTACATTGCGGTACCTGCCAATTAACTGATACGCATTATGAGAATTTCGGATGCGGCAATGACCACTAGTGTAGGGAAAGGTTGCTGTAAAATTTGTTTCCCTTCCAAATGTGAGATTACGTTGGTGAGTATTGCCTGATACATTGCATATTTGTTCCGACCCCACTTGTGGGGGGGGAGGAATTATATACTCAAATGGGTTTTTTTGTTCAGTCAATTTTGGCCGATCGATATATTCATCGCAGAGAAATGTGAGTGGTATCATTAAAAAGCTGGTCCAGCGTAGAATTCAAAATTAAAAAGATTTTTTTTATTTTCGTTTTTTTCGAGGAGTTATCGAGGATTGAGTTTTGTGTAAACACGGGATATTTGTTCAAATTTAGTGTGATTTTTCTTCAAACTAAAGTAACTTCTATAAAAACAGTATTTCAAACTTAAATTTCTCGCCAAAAAATGAACCAATAGACTGTTCCTAATATACTAAAGGCATTAAAAAAGACCAATTCTGGTGTTCCTAATAGACTAAAGGCGTTAAAAAAGACTAGTTCTGGTTTCATAGGGAGGTTCAATATCAAAAAAAAATCGAAATCTTTTTGAGAGCTCTTTTTTTACAAAACTTTTCTTCTTTTTTTCCTTTTTTAAGTCACCTAGAGACAAGTCACTTTCATATCAAGGTCCCGTTAATGAAAAACCTCCTTCACAGTCAACTGAAGCCCAGTGAACAAAATAAATCGTTTTCAAGGAATTGCTAATGTTTTTTTTGGCTTCGACTCTGATCTTTCTTAATTTTACAAGCACTTTTGAATTTCTTTTTGAGGTTTTACTAATTTTTTTGAGTCTTATGGCATGAAATTATTGCCTTATAGTGCAATATGATCCCCAATGAGACTTAAGTGAACATATGTAGTGCTTTAAGAGGACAGCTAATCGCTGTTAAGACTTTAAAAATTATTTTTCGAAAAGTTTTTTTCAACATTAACCAATCGTAAACTTGTTATCGTGAACTGTAGGTCAGCCTATGCGATGATAGCACCCAGTCCGGCCCTCTTGTAACCAAATTTGATCTGGCTAGCAGTTTAATCTTCTAATTTTTCGTTATATGACTTCAATGACACAAGATTTAAAAAAATTTAATAATTTTTTTTGGAAATTTCCGCATTATTTGTTACTTTTGAAATCTTATCACTATAACCTAAAAATGACAGCTCCTTAAAAAAACTTTCAGTGGATCACAGATAAGGTTTTCAGAGAAAAGCTTTCGGTTTGAATGGCTTCGACCTTTTCTTCTCGCTTTTCTTTTTTACTGAAATTTGGTTTTTGCCTGCCTTTGTTGTTGTTGTTTTCATAGTCATAAGACGTGTTGTGATGTCATATTGATAAATTATTTATGACATACATCCTTTTAGTCCAATTGCGGAATATTTGAGGGCATATGTTGACTTCCGTCGAAATCTTTTGAATTTAATGGCTGTTAAGAATTTATAGATAATTTTTCGAAAATTTTCTTGAACATTAACCAGTCTTAAAGTTTTCGTGAACTGTTAGTCAGTTCCAATTTTGACAGAACCATTTGCTTTTTATTGCAACTAAAATTGATATCGCTAGCAGTTTTATCTTCAAACATTTGGCTTAATGAATTCAGTGACAAAGTTCAAAATCTTAAAAAATTTTGATATTTTCGTATTATTGGTTACTTTTGAACTCTTATCATATTATCCAAATATTATACACATTATCCAAAAACTATTCTATTCCTAATGGCTCAAAGAAGACATTCAGTAGATCACAGAAAAAATTTTCAGAGAAAACCTAAAGGTTTAAATGGCTTGGAAATTTTCTTCTCGTACTTTTCAACTGAATTTTGGTTTTTGCCTGTTTTTGTTGTTGTTTGCATAGTCTTAAGACTTATTGTGATGACCTATTGGTTATCTATACATAAAAAGTTTTTTTCCCCGCCATCGTGTTTTTTCTGAGCGTAGTTGTTGATCTCCTGTTGATCTCCGTTGTTGATCTCCGTTGAGTTTAAAGGCTGTTAAGACTTAAAAAAAATAGTTTTTCGAAATCTTTTTTGAACATTAACCAATCCTAAACTTTTTTTCTTGAACTTTTAGTCAGCCTTAGTACTTCAAGGGTCCTTTATTATTTCTACTTCAGCCAAAAATAATCCGTTTAGTGGCTTTGTTTTCTACCTATTAGTTTTAAAACTTCAATGCCACTAGTTTTCATATATATTTTTTTAAATTTTCTCGGGTACTTTTTCTTGTTTTTGGATCCTTTCGAAGTCTTAACACGCAACGGATCATAGATAAAGTTTTCAGAGATGAGCTTATGATTGAAATTTCTTTGACACATTCTTCTGGCGCTTTTCTACTTAATTTTTAGTTTTTGCCTGTCTTTGTTGTTGTCTTCATCGTCAATAACTTGTTGAAAAGGTATTATTTAGTAAATATGAATTACAAGCAAACTTGTTGTCCCATGGAGGCAAAATTTCTCGTATTCAGTGGATTCCGTTGAAAGCTTATGAATTGAATGGCGTTGATACTACGAGTTTTCTCAAAAATATCGTGGCTCTAATGTCTTTGTTCATATTTGATTTTTTAAAAATTGTATTGATAAAAAGAGGAAACCCTTTACTGTTAAAAAATTATTTGAACATAGAAAATCTTTTTGTGAAAAGTTTTTTTCTTAATACCTTGGACACTTCTCTCGCAAATTGCACTTTTTTCTTGAAATTGCTGTTTTTGCCTGTTTTTGTTCTTTAGGTAGCTTGAAATTGCTGGCAAGTCTCCTAAGCTTCTAATTGAGGATTGAGTTAGTTATGTTACCCGAAGCAGTCAGTTCGTAGCCTTTAGGGGCAAAGTTTATGATATACATTTTCAAATATTTTTCAAACTTTGCAGTTTTTTTATTCTTTTCGTCAAATTGTAAATTATTTTCATCAATGAGAGGTCACATCCAATTTCTTGTGTTTCAAAAAATAACATGTCTACTGATATTATTTGTCACCGATGCTTTGTTTGTTGGACATTATGCGTTTTTATACAGGCATCGGGAATAGAAATTCAGTAGCGCCATCCCGGATGTAAGGATATATAGTCCCTTGCTTACTCCTCCACAGGACAATTTGTGAAGTGCATAGGTACCACGAATCACCTATGCGTGCAATAGAAGCTGTAATGTAGTAAGATAAAACAAAAAAAGTGCTGGATCCTATATCACCAGAGTCTGCTACATTTTAGAATAGTTCATTTCTTTGATGCATTATTGTTTGATTTTGGAGGACAAACTAAGTAATACGTTAATGATAACAGCAAAACTGACCCTCCAAAGTCTGCAAGACATTATGAAGAGCGCATTTTTTGCAAAATAGCTTCAAACAATTGTTTTTGGCTATGAAATTTTTAATGCAATCCTATAAATTAAACGCGTGAACTCTAAAGTGGGACAAATTTTTTGCATGTTTAAGGGGCCTCTCGTAGCGCATGTTTAGAGCCGCTTTTAGCAGCATGAATAAGTTAACATATTGAGAGATGCCACTGATCTAAAAGGCTCAGAGTAGATGGGTGAGAACTGAAAACGGGACAAAAGACTGTTTTTCAGGCGAACTTACCACTTACCACGAGACTATTAGGGCTTGAAAATATGCTCGCTCAGAAGGAGTAATTTTTGTCCTGGGTGCTACGTGTTTTTTGAATGCTTCGACACAAAGTTTGAAGTATTTATTGTAAACGGGTATTTTTCTGCAAAGCTTTAATTTTACATATTCTGAGCTATTCTAGAACACTATTACCATTCTTTCAACTAAGTTTCTCATTCTTCACTTTTTGTATTTTGTGTGATCTCAAGTGCTCTCAATGTGAAATATGTTTATTGATATGGTAAAAAAAAGACTGTGAAAAAAAATTGGTCTGTAAAGGCTATAGCGCAGTCGCTACGACGGAGGAGTGCTATTCTGAGGTTCGAGAGTTGGAACCCGTGTCGGGTACCTTTCCTTATGTAGACATGAAAATTTCTAATCAACATCATGCTGCCTAATGTTCGAGAGCAATTCTTTTTACGCGAGGTGGTTTATGTTCCTGAGTATGTTCGTGGAATGAAAGATGGCAATCCTATAAACTAAACAGATGAGCTCTAAAATATGATACAATTTTTGCATGTTTAAGGGGCTTCTCGAAGCACATGTTTAACAGCCGCCTTCAGCAGCATGGTTAAGCAAACATATTGAGAGAGGTCAATGACCTAAAAAGCTCAGGATAGATGGGCGAGAATTTAACCTGGGACAAAATATTGTGAGTCAGGTGCAGTTACCACTAAGCTATGAGGGCTTGAAAATATGCTCTCCCAGAGGGAGGATTTACAGTCATGGGTGTTCCTTTTAATTATTCCCAAACGAATTATGAAGTATTTATTATGAGCGTGTGTTTCTGCGAAAATTTAGCTCTAAGGTTTTGCGCTTTTCTAGAACTTTCTTAGCTTTCATCTAATTTTTTCATGCTTCACTTTCTGATTCTTGCGTGATCTCAAATGCTCCCAGTCTGAGTTATGTTTGTTGAGAAGATGAAATTGGCTGTGAGAATGGATTGACTGTAGTCTTTTCAGCGCAGTTGTTAAGATGAAGGAACGCTATTATGAGGTTCAGGGGTTCAAAACGGTGTCTGGTACCTTTCTTTTTGTCGAAATGAAGAAAATATCTAATCAAAACCATGCCGTTTGTTGTTCGAGATCAATTCTTTTTACGATTTTTTTTACGAGAGTTGGTTTATGTTCCTGTGTGTGTTTGGGGGATGAAAAATTATATTCCTATACATTATACGCGTGAGTTCTAAAGTGGGACATATTTAAGTCTTAAACTTCGGACAAAGCTTAAACTTTTTCATGTTTAAGGGGCCTCTCAAAGCGCATGTTTAGAAACCGAATTGAGCAGCATGGTTAAGCGATTATATCGAGAGAGATCAAAGACCTGAAAGGCGCAAAATTGGGCGAGAACCAAACCTGGGACGAAAGACTGTTAAACAGGTGCAATTACCACGAGTCTATGAGGGCTTCAAAGTATGCTCCCCAGAGGTTGGATTTACTGACACGGGTACTACTTATCCTTTTTAATTGCTCCCGAATGGCATTTGAAGTATTTACTATGAACGTGTGTTTCTGCAAAAGTTTAGCTGTACAGGTCTTGTACTAACATAGAACTTTCTTAGCTTTCATCTAGTTTTTTCACGCTTCACTTTCTGATTTTTGCGTGATCTTAAATGCTCTCAGCCTGAAATATGTTTATTGATAAGATGAAAGTAGTTGTGAAAATGGATTATTTGTAATATTTTTAGCGCAGTTGTTAATAAAGAGGACTGTTTTCCTGAGGTTCGAGGGTTCAAACACGTTTCGGGTACCTTCCTATTTGTAGACTTTAAGATTTCTAATCAAAACTCTGCCGCCTGTTATTGGAGAGCTATTCTGGCGGCGAGAGTTATATTATGTTCCTGCGTTGTTCATGGGATGAAAAGGCTAATCTTTTATATTAAACGCGTCAGCTCTTACGTAGGATGAATTTTCTGAAAGTTTAGGTTGCCTCTCAAAGCATATGTTTAAAAACTGCATTGAGCAGCATGGTTAAACGAATAAATCGAGAGAGGTCAACAAACTTAAAGGCTCAAATAGATGGGTGAGAACCAAACCTGAAACAAAAGACTGTTAATCAGGTGCCGTTACCACTAAACTATGAGGGCTTGAAAGTATGCTCCCCGAGGGAGGATTTACTGTCATGGGTAATACGTGTTCTTTTTAATTGCTTCCAAATGAATTCTTAAGTATTTACTATAAACGTTTGTCTCTGCAAAATTATAGCTTTACAGATTCTGCTTTTTTCAGAACACTCTTAGCTTTTAACTAAATTTTTCATGCTTCTTTTTGCTTTGGCGTGATCTCAAAAGATCTCAGTCTGAAATAAGTTTATTGATAAGATAAAAGCGGTTGTGAGAATGGGCTTTTTGTAGTGTATTTACAAGTTGTAAGAAGGAGTACTGCTGTTCTGAGGGTCGAGGGTTCGAACACATGTCGGATACTTTTCTTTTCGTGCACATAAAAATTTCTAACCAATACTGTGCCGTCTGTTGTTCGAGATCAATTCCTGCGACGCGAGTCATTTTATTTGTCTCTGTGTTTATGGGGATCAAAATGCTAATCCTATATTTTAAGCGCGTCAGTTCTAAATTTGGACAAAATTTTTGCGTGTTCAAGGGGCCTCTCAAAATGCATATTTAAAAGCCGCATTGAGCAGCATCGTCAAGCGATCATATCGACAGAGATCAATGAATCAAAAGGCCCAAATATGGGTGAGAACCAAACCAGGGACAAAATTCTGTTGATCAGGTGCATTTATCTCGAGGCTTTGAGGGTTTGAATGCGTGCTCTCTCAGACGGAGGATTTACTGTCTTGGGTACTATGTGCTTTTTAATTGCTCTCGAACAACATTTGAAGTATTTTTCTAAAGGTGCTTTTCTGCAAAAATTTGGCTTGTGCACAAAATCTGCTCTAATTCAGAACAATCTTATCTTTCACCTAAACTTTTTCACGCTTTACTGTTTGATTTTTGCGTGATCTCAATTGCTCTCAAACTTAAATGTGTTGAATGATAAGATAAAAGCAGTTGTGAGAAACGCTGAATTGTATGGGTTTTGGCGCAATTGGTAAGATGGAAGACTGCTATTATGAGGATTGGGGTTTTGAATCCGTGTCTGGTACCTTCTTTTTTGTCGGCATGAAAATGTCTAATCAACACCATGCCGCCTGTTGTTCGAGAGCAATTTTTTACGCGAGTTGATTTATGTTCCTGTACGTTTTTGGGGGATGAAAAATGGTAATCCTATAAATTAAACGCGTGGGCTCTAAAATGTGACTCCATTCTCGCATGTTTAAGGGGCTTCTCGAAGCACATGTTTATTAGCCGCTTTGAGCAACATGGTTAAGCAAATATATCTAGAGATTTCAATGACCTAAATGGCCCGAAACTGGTTGAGAACCAAACCTGGGACAAAAAATTGTGAGTAAGGTGCAGTTACAGCTTTGCAGACTTTGCGGTATTCTAGAACGCTCTTATCTTCCTACTCAGTTTTTCACGCTTTCGATTTTTGCGTGATATCAAACGCTCTCAATCCGAAATATATTTTTTGATAAGACAAGAGTGGTTGTGAGAAACGATGGATGGTAGTGGTTTCAACGCAGATGACCACTAGTGTAGGGAAACGTTGCTGTGAAATTTGTTTCTTTTCCAAATGTGAGAATACGTCGGTGTAATATTGCCTGAAATATTCCATATATATGAATGACGTAGGTCTTCCCGAATCCTCCTCAGGACAATTTGTGAAGTGCATAGGTACCATGAATTACCTATGAGTGCATTAAGAAGCTGTAATGTCGGAAGATAAACCAAAAAAAGTGCTGGATCCTATATCACCAGAGTCTACATTTTTGAATAGTTCATTTCTTTGATGCATTATTGTTTGATTTTGGAGGACAAACTAAGTAGTACGTTAATGATAACAGCAAAACTGACCCTCCAAAGTCTGCATGACATTATGAAGAGCGCATTGTTTGCAAAATAGCTTCAAACAATTGTTTTTGGCTATGAAATTTTTAATGCAATCCTGTAAATTAAACGCGTGAACTCTAAAGTGGGACAAATTTTTTGCATAATTAAGGGGCCTCTCGTAGCGCATGTTAAGAGCCGCTTTTAGCAGCATGAATAAGTTAACATATTGAGCAATTCCAATGATCTAAAAGGCTCAGATTAGATGGGTGGGACAAAAGACTGTTGGTCAGGTAAACTTACCATGAGGCTATTAGGGCTTGAAAATATGATCGCTCAGAAGGAGTATTTATTGTAAATGTGTATTTTTCTGCAACGTTTCAGTTTTACAGATTCTGCGCTACTCTAGAACACTATTTGTTCTCTTTTTTTAAACTAAAATTTGCATTCTTCACTTTTTGATTTTTGAGTGATCTCAAGTTCTCTCATTGTGAAAAATGTTTATTGATATGGTTAGAACAATTGTGAGAAAAGTTGGTCTTTAGTGGTTATAGCGCAGTTGGTACAAAGGAGGACAGCTATTCTGAGGGTCGATGGTTTGAAACCTTGTCAGGTAGCGCCACCTTCGTAGACATGAAAAATGTGTAATCAACACCATGCCGCCTATTGTTCGAGAGCAATTCGCATGAGGCGATTCGGTCTATGTTCATGCGTTTGTTTGGGGGATGTAAATGTTAATCCGAATCCTATATATATTGAAAGCGTGAGCTCTAAATTGGGACAAACATGTTAGGGGCTTAAGGGGCCCTCAAAGCGCTTGTTAAGGAGCCGCATTGAGCAGCATGGTTAAGCAATCTTACCGAGTGACATCAATGACCTCAAAGGCCTGATGATGAGAGAGAACCAAAACTGAGACAAAATACCGTTAGTCAGGTGCTGTGCAGTTACCAGGAGTCTGTGGCGGCTTGAAAGTAGACCCATACAGAGGAAGAATTCACTGGCCTTCTTACTACGTGTCTTTTAATTGATAGCAAACGAAGTTAGAAGTATTACATTTTAACATGTATTTTTCTTCAAAGTTTTAGGTCTTCAGATTCTGCGCTATTCCAGAACACTCTTAGCTTTCAACTAAGTTTTTCACGCTTTTTTGCGTGATCTCAAATGCCTTATCTCAAATGTGTTTAATGATAAGATAAATGCGATTATGAGAATCGCTGGTTTGAAGTGGTTTCAGGGCAGTTGGCAAGATGGAGGACTGCAGCTATGAGGGTCCGGGATTAAAAACCGCGTCTGGTACCTTCTTTTTTTTGTCCATTTAAAAATTTCTAATCAACATCATGCAGCTTGTTGTTCGAGAGCAAATCTCCTTATTCGAGTTGATTTACGTTCCTTTGTGTGTTTGATGACAATTGGTAATCCTATATATTAAACTTGTGAGCTCTAAAATGGGACACAATTTTGCATTTTAAAGAGGCCTCCCGAAGTGCATGTTTAAGGGCCGTATCAAGCAGCATGTTTAAGCGATCATATCGAGAGAGTTCAATGATCTAAATGGCTCAAACTAAATGGGTGAGAACCAAAACGGTGACAAAAGACTGTTATTTACCATGAGGCTATGAGGGCTTGAATGTAAGCTCCTCCTGAGGAAAGATTTACCTACCTGGGTACTACTTGTTTTTACTTGCTCTCGAACGAAGTTAGAAGAAGTATTAATTGTAAACGCGTGCTTTTTCAAAGTTTAAGTCGTACAGATCTTGCGGTATTCTAGAAAACTTTTATCTTTCTACTCAGTTTTTCACGCTTCACTGTTCGATTTTTGCGTGATCATAAACGCTCTCAACTTGAAATATTTTTATTGATAAGATAAAAACTGATGTGAGAAACGGTGGGTGGTAGTGGTTTCCGCTGGTTTCAGGTGGTGGTTTTTAGTGGTTACAGCGCAGTTGGTAAGATGGCAGACTGCTAATCTGAAATTTGAATAATTTTCGAGAAAACTTTGAGAACAATTCGAGAGCAATTCGTTCACCATTTTCCATAAAATTGCCATGAAACTAAGTTTTGAGCGAATAGTTTCAGTCGCATTGTCTAATTTTCTGCCTTTATAGTAACTATCAGTCGAAATTGAGCACGATGGTCAACCGCACAATGGTCGATCGTCACATGTTTTAGGGCTTTTTAATCACGCAACTTAGCATAAATGCGTTTTAAACGCGCTTTACCATGATATTTAAGCCATTAATATGCACATTTTTTGCCTTCTTTGAGCTTGCGGCAAAGCAAAAACAAGCAAGTCACAAATGCCATTGTCCAGAACTTTGCTGTAGAAAGAGTGAAAGATAAGTGCAATACGCATAGATAGCGTAAGTGTTGAGACCTATGGCTGTTGAACGAGAGGCATGAGCTCGAGACCGAGTCGGTGTTAAACTGAAACGGCGGGCCGGCTAGTATATTCTTAGCCAAGCTCTTTATTCAAAGTTTGGTGTTTTTAGTTCGTTTGCGGTAACAAAAGCTCAATTAATGGATTATTTTGAAGTACTCTTCCCCGATATGTCAAAGAGTTTCTCTGGAAAAAATTTAGGAATTCAAAAAATTCCTGTGTGCGGTTCTTCTGCCGATCAAAAAAAGAACAACGAACAGACAACCATCAGAATTTCTTTGGCATTCACTTTCCAGATTGTCATCACTCTTTCATTGCACTTTAACAATCTGGAAAGTGTACGCGTAAAAAGGTTTTGAACGTAAAGAGGTTTTGAAGTTTGTCAATTTTTATAAAGAGGTTTGAACGTAAAGAGGTTTCGAAGATTTGTCAGCTTTATATATCGATCGACAGCCCCAGCGCCTTTCAATCAACAGCACTCACATGAAGCTCTCAAATCATAACACATTGTTTGGAAACTAATGGTGGGACAACTCTCTTAAATTCTAACATTTTGTTATTTTAATAGCCGCAAAGCGATAGCGGCAGTTATTGGGGGCATCGTTGTTTTTTAATTCGTTGTTTCAATCGACTCTTACGACCTGACTGTGGGGAATTGACTCTTTCAATGAATTCAGTGATTTCTACTGCTTTGCCGTTAAAATTTGTGAGAGTGATGTCATTTTTCCTGCGTTAGGTAAATTTCGTGACTTACCTCACTCAAAAGGACTTCTGAACGCCTCAAATGAACTTTAAATTTCAAGAACATTTACTAGTTAAAGGTCACTAGTGTGCATCTAAGTAGTAGCAATCGTATATGTTCTAGTTCTTGAGTAATAGAGTCTTGAGTTTATGATTTTGAACATTATTTTCGAAAAAACCCTCAGGGATTTTCTTTATAGAGCGTATGTGTATCATAAAATTAACAGTCCAAATCTAACACAAAAATCCTAGTGGTCTATTGAAGGACTGGAGGTCAATCTGTCTATCTTATGTCTTTACTTGTTTCAATTCATGGAAGGCCCAAACGCGTCTATCGCTGCTATTATCCGGCAATCTGCGGACTTTCTTAATTTTAGCAAAGTTTTTATCTGTGAAAGAAAATGGGTTTTATTTCTTTTCATGAAAAGTTTCCACTCAGTATTTTTCCATTATTTTATCAGCTGATACATTGTCCATAGATTTGCGAAATTTGCATTTGAACAGATTTGCGAGATTTGAACAGTAAATTGGTATCATCATCAAAGCTGTAGTTAATAATCTGTTTGCATTTCGATGGTAGATCATGAATGTATATAGTAAATAACAAGGGCCACGAATTGTTCGTTGATCGACTCAGCGCAGGTTGGCCGTTTTAACCAAGCAGTCTTTGCCAAAGATGACAGGGTGATATTTTTTGAGCGGGAAGAAGAAAACTAAAGGGCAAAAACTGTAACATAATTTTGCTCTAGCTTCTTAAAAGAGTAGAAGAGTTAGAAGAGAGCTGAAAAACTTTTGATCGAATTTTTTGGTAGTAGTAGTAAAAAACTCTATTAGCTGCATTTATAGCTCAAATAAAAAATAAGGACTAAAATAATGAAAAACTTAACATTAAACATCACAGAAGCTTGAAAATTTCAGAAAATAATTATAATCTAAACATCATAAACTCTTTCATCGACTCCTTCTGAAAAATTTTAGGTTCATCAAAGACGTCGAGAAATTCTACTGCTCACAAAAAGAAATTGGAATCAGCCAGTTTGCATGAGGTCTTTGGGACTGTTAGCTGTTGTTTTGGTCGAAGAAAATTAACACTTTTTCGATCATCAATTGAAACAAGCTCAAGTGGAAAGTCAAATCCACCAGTTATCAGTTTACTAAGAAAAATAATGTCTTTCTTTTCTAGAAGTAGGCTTAAAGGAAGAACTCTAGATTCGCGTAATGTATCAACTAGTAATTGGTTAAGGGTCAGACAAGCAGCTGTCTACGCTAACGACACATTTGAATTGAACAGTACCCAGGTCGAGGTGACCAGACCGAAGTGATCCCTGATCAGAGGAGTTTCGAGCGCACACATGTTCCCGGTGCGCTCGAATTACATGGTCTGGAAAAGGCTTCGAGCGCACTTTTGTCTGGACAATGGTCTGGAACTTGCCTGATCAGAGGCCACTTTGTTCTGGGACGGTCTGATCAGAGGTCACTTTGGTCTGGGACGGTCTGATCAGAGGCAGTTTCAAGCGCACACTAGTCTGATCAGAGGCCGATTCCAGCGCACACTAGTCTGAAGAGCGACCAATTCGAGGGAAATTTTTTTCAAGTTTTTTTTTCGTTTTCTTACTGACTTTTGTTGTCTCGGGTTAGAGTCAACAATAAAACAGCGTTCTGATCGGAACTTCATCAGAAAATCTGATGGGTTTGATCAGAACCAAGTGGTCCAGCTGATAACAGCTGCCGGTCCCCTCAAAAAAGATTTTGAATCAAAGTAGATCAAGACGTTTTTATTCAGAGCTGTCTAAATTCATTTTTTCAGTTAAAAGCATTAAAAAAATGGCATACTCAGTAATTTTTTTGATCACTTTTTTTTGATATATTTTCATTAACAATACTTTCAGGATTGGTTTTTTGTTAGTTGAATATAAGATTGATAAAATGATAGATGAAATTAATATATTATAACGATATTGAGAGATTTGTTCATGTTCAAAATCATTCTTTGATCAGACTATATCGAACGAACTTTAGTCTAAACAAAGGCATTTTCGAGCGCACTTTTGTCTGATCAGAGGTGATTTCGACCGCACTTTAGTCTGGGACAATTTTTTGAGCGCACTTTAGTCTGGACAATGGTCTGGAACTCATCCGGACAATGGTCCTGAAATTTGTCGGATCAGGGGCGGCTTCGAGCGCACTTCGAGCGCACAATGATCTTCGAGCGCATACTCGTCTGATCAGAGGTCATTTTGGTCTGGGACGGTCTGATCAGAGGTCCCACTTGTCTGGGACGGTCTGATCAGAGGCGATTTCGAGCGCGACCTCAACCTGGGTAAGTGTCCTGCAGCATCGTCAAAACCAAAAACAGGTCTGGATCTTGACCAGGCATTCTCGTTGCCGTCAATGTCCGAACTGAATGAGTTATGGGCTATATCCGGGCAACCTTTCGAAAACGTGATCGCGTTTTATGAAGACTCAACAGAAATATATATAAATATATATATGGGTCTGAAATTGGGTCTGATCATAGTCTGATTAAGGTCTGGACAATGGTCTGATTTTGGGTCTGGACCATGGTCTGGAGATGGTCTGATCAGAATTCTTTCGGTCTGGAAAGTCTGATCAGAACACATTGAGTCTGGAAAGTCTGATCAGAGATTATTTCGGTCTGGAAAGTCTGATCAGAGATAATTTCGGTCTGGAAAGTCTGATCAGAGATAATTTTGGTCTGGAAAGTCTGATCAGAAGCAAATTTTGGTCTGGACCTCAACCTGGGTAGGTTCGAAGGCTTCTGCTTTCTCGGTGGGCGTTCCTAACTTAAGGTTCCGGCTCAGCATAATAGCTGCGAAACTAGCAGTTCTTTTAGGTGCCTTGAGAATTTTAAAGCAGTGCTGAGTACTAGAGTAATTGGATAAGATCTTTGCAATAAAGATGGCAGTGCTCGATATGGCGTCTTCGCTTGATTTTGGTGAGAACTTCCAGCTTTGATAAATATAGCACTGCTCGCCTCAACATGCATGGCTCGTAAGACTATTCATAGTATAAGAGCTACAAAAGGAAGAGTGAAACTGGCGATTTCTCTTGAATTAAAAGGGGAGTTTGCGTAGAGTAAAAATCAGCAAACCACTGATTAATGATGCAGAGTAGAGGTAACTGTCAATTAAAATTTAAATTGATTAAAAAGAAAAACGAAAGTTTTCGAACATTGCGTTCATCTTCAGGTATAAAATATAAATGAAATCGTTTACAAAGTATTTAAACTTGTCTTTGACTCTAATTCTAAGAAATGAGTTAATAACATCGAATTTTTGAAATTATTTACATTTAAAACCACATTTACAACATTTTATTTACACTTATTGAACTAAAACCAATTCAATTTTTATTCAGGAGTTTTTTTGGAAACACCAGGTATAATGTTTCTATTCCTGAAGAGGGATTTTTACTTTCATTCATATCTGTTGTTGTTTGTTACTTGTTGGGGTTGACCACATTTTGAATTAACAAGCACCAGAGTAATTTTTGAATTTCAAAACTCAAATTTTTTGTATTGGAACTAATACCTCAATGTCAATTCCCACCCCCGGTATTCATCGCGTGTATTTAATTGCAGTGTCAGCTTTTTGATGTAGATCGCTTCTATCGTCATTAAATTTTCAACCCCGCGAAATGCATCAAGAATCTCCCATCCAATATTATGCGCTGTACCGCAACATTCAACGAGGTGTTTTCCCACAAGGGAATCCTTTTTTTGATGCTACGAAATTCTAGTGGTAACATGTCGGCTGGTTTTGTTAATATAGATGGAACTGCATCCATTATATGGCACATTATATACCACATGGGATTTCAGATTTTAAATCAAAAGATGATTTCAGGGTGGGCAAGCAAGTTCTTAGCTTCCTTATTTTCAAAATGATTTGAATATTACACAATTTTTTCAGTCTACTTGAAAAATTTTGAGTGATATCTCCTCTGTATTGAAAAAAAAACCTCGGTTTAGGCTCTTAATGTTTAGACGTTTTACTTTGTAAAGATGTTCATTTTTTAGGAGGGGAGTTTGCTGTAACCTTTTCCTTCGTGACTATTTTCTCCAACGTCTCATTTCTTCTAAAAAAGACCGTGTACACCATCCGGCAACGATGGATGAAGTTCGGAACATAAGGGATGATGAGTAGCATTTAGCCGGATGCTGCACTTCAAGCTGTTCCCTTCCAGACAGCGTAAAGACGGCCCAGTCACAAAATAACTAACAAGTGGAGAGGAAATCACCTATATTGAAGAGGAAAGCACATATATAAATATATATATATATATATATATATATATATATATATATATATATACAAAGATATATATATATATATATATATATATATATATATATATATAGCACATAGGGAACTGGTAAGGAAGGATTAAAAACAAAATTATGATATCAAGGAAGAAGCATAGGGATAAAGCTAACCAGCCAAACACTCAGTGCAGCCTTTTCTCCTCCATGAAAGCGCTATTTGAAGTCTCACTGAGAACACGAGGCTTGAGGGTGCTACATCCCCTCAAGCAGAGTACACAGCTCCTCAGAAGTGCGAAGCTGGTTTTCGTTCGGATGTAGCTTATAGTGTCGGCGTACGGCTCTCCGCGTTTTTCGCTGATCTTGCTAGCGAGTTGTTTCATAACGCGCGATGCTGATGGCCCAGCACCGTATGAGCATGCAAAAACCACTGCATTGAAACTGCTGTGTTCGGTTTCGCGGATTCGCTCTTCGTACTTATTTCGCTTGGTGCTCTCGTGTTATTTGTATGCATCTTTTATGGTCTTAGGGCAGCTCTTCGCGTGAGGGTTGAAAATCTTCACATCGAAGAAAGTGCGATTAAAGCGGGAGCCCCAGAGACCGTTTGATTTGATGTCCAGTCGAGCGTCATCATCAGTAGTTGTGGAAATACTCGAGACAATTTTTCCATTGAGCGACCGAAGTTTTGGCTTTATCTGGACATCGTGGCAAACCTCATCCATCAAGTTTGCAAGCACGTCTCCAATTTCGTTGTGTTGTAGGTGCGTATATCCGCCTTTGGCGCAATGTAGGGTATGAGTGAGGCTAAATTGTTTCCTGCATGGGCATATCGCTGCCGTGTTCTTCGCTTCCCAGGTGTAGCGAAGTGCTATTCCGTCACGGAACTCAGTCTTCGTGAGGTCAAAACTATGTTTTGATAACGGAAGCGCGTTAAGCCAGCTAGATGCTCCTTTATCGAGGCCAGCTGGATAGTATATTTCTTTTCTTGTAGATTGTTTTCGATTCTGGATTTTTTCGAGATGAGTTCACGTTGCATGTCTGGTTTCTGTCGGAGACTGATCTTTGTTTTTTCTAATTCACATTGTTGAATTTCGAATGAATCATTAGTGAATGACGCCAATGGACTTGAGAGTTAAATTAATTGCTCAAAATTTTTGTGAAGATCTTGGAGGGCGATGTTAATCCCACCCATTCTGATAGGGAGAAAAAAGGTCTCTTTCCTCTTGGATTATTTCTTTGCTTACGGTGTTCGGTATGACTCGGCCAAGCCGCTCCTCCACCTTGTCTAGAACCCCGTGCATGGAAGGTGTAGTACGCGAGAGGAAGATCAACTTCTGTTGAACCCCCTTCGTCAAACATGCATTGGCATTCTGGGGAGAGGTGAGAGCAAATTGACCAAGTCTGTCCCAACTTTTTGTGTATTTAATTTCTGCATTTTTCAGGATATTTTTACTGGCCTCAGATCCACTGATAACTGATTCCAGGACTCGAGTGCCCTAAGTGATTTCCACATTTGTGCCTGCAAACACAGTTGAGGCTTGGCGCTCGCTTCCTGGCTTAATTATCAACCGACACTTCGGAGGATTGAAAAGATATCCGTACTTGGGACCAAGCTGAGTGAGATTGTCGAAGAGTGCCCTGATATCTTTTAACTTACCGACAACGCTACCATCATCAGCATACAATTTTTGTGTCAAGGAGTCATTGTGAAGTTTAATCTTAGGGTAGGATTGCGATTCCATACATTGCCATCGCAAGGGAATCACCTTGTGTCGTACCTTGCTGAGACAGAATGCTGGGCTTACCAATGTAGAGATGAGACGGATGGCTATAGGAATTCTGTAAGGCATCAAGCAATGATGGTTGTAGGGCTTTCACGTTCTCTAATGCTGTTTGTCTATTGAGCACGTTAAATGCGTTTTTTTTGCATCAATTAGTAGAATTGCTTCGTTTTCGTGGTCATCAAAACATTGGCGAAACGAATGTAGACCCGGCACTGCCTTGAGTCTTCATTGCATGCTTTCGGATGAACCTAGCACTGATTTTGTCGAAAATATTGGGGCTGGTAAGGAAGCGTGCGCGGATGTTTGCTCTGAATGCAGTTGGGCTCCAAGGGTTGCCCTTCAGGATGTTTGTCGCGTAAAAACTCGAGGACCGGTCAACCGTCTTTGAGATAGGGAGGTGCGGGCACGCCGCCTTATGTTCATCCGCAAGAACACGAATAGCATTACTGATCTTACCACGAGACATGAAATCGTTGAAAATCTTGAGGTCAGAGTGCTGCTTTTTGTTTCTTGAATTCATTCTCATTTGGATTGCCTTGGCTTCACAGAACAGTTCTGAGAAGTTGCATCTGTCACATGCACGCAATCTATGCTTGATAATCTTATTGTTCGATCCGTCGTCCGTGTTCTTTGTTCGACTGATAGTTAAGTGCAAAATTATCATACAGAGGGTCAGAGATATATGGATCTATCCGTGTTTACGGCAATCGCGGAGAGGACACTGTGAAGGGCTTCGGCTAACTGTTCCCCTATCTTGTACTTACTGAGCATGAAGCACGATGAACTAACATTCAAAACACAAGAAATTGTTCTAAAAATGAAATCAGTGAGAATGGTAAAACCTGACGTGATGAAGGAAGGTGGTTGGCATCAAAACATCCCATTCGCGGAGCCTACTAACATGCAAAAACACAAGAAATTGTTCTAAAAATGATATCAGTTGGAATGATACGATCTGATGTGATGAGTTGGGGTGGGAGATTGGTTCACTCGCCTACGGCTGGGGTGGCGAGGCTTGAAAAGGTGTAGGTTTGATTCAGCCCAGCGCGCACACGTTTTTGAAAATACAGCGGAGGTAAATTTGCTCTATTTAATAAGTTTATTACAACAATTATGCTAAAAATTAAGAATACTGGAGGACCACTCGGATATTGGTTTTCAGTCCAGATCTCTTGATTTTTCTTAAGAGCTACATCAAAGGATTGCCAGTCAGCAGTCGCATTAAAAATCCTATACACAGTCCCCTTAATCACAAATTTTCTTATGTTCTAACGGTGCACAGCTACGGAAATTTGGGATTATACCGGTATCGGTTTTTTGATACCAATGACAGCTAATTTTCCTATCTTCATTTACGTTTATGTTTAGATCTAGGAATGCCAGGTCTCCACTAGCGTTTGGTGTCTCAAGAGTGAATTGTTGTAATGTAGATTAATGTAGTATGGGATTTGATTTTGTTTTTAGCCACGCAAAGACTATTTTCATAGACAAAAAGCTCTTGGATTAACGAGCTTAAAATTTTTCTTGAAGGATAGGAGGACAACGGACTGATTGCTGGAGATAGCTTCTGTATATTTTGTAGTAGTAATAGTAGTACAGGATTTCGGATCTAGGCCCTCGGGTTTTTATTGTTTTCGGTTTTTGAATTAGATCATGAGTTGCGTCCATGAGTTTTCATAGTGGATTGCAGCATCCACATAGTCAGAAAATTGTCCACGTGCATGTTTTCACCTCATCGTTAACGTTTTCGAAGTAGTGCCAATAAATTGTTAGCGGTTGCTTTAGCTGTCATATCAATAACTCGCGACATAATTGTAGAGTATCATAGTTCGTCTGAAAAAATTGCCGTCGGATTGTTTTGAGTCTGTTTCGGTATTTTGATTCCTTACTGCTACCTTGTGTATTGAACTGTACTTCACCAAAAAGCTTCATTTTTGCATGGTGTTTGTTGCTGAGTATCAATCCGAGAAGTAAATCGTGCAAAAGTAAATTCGAGCAGAAGAAAATTCGATATATCTTCTAGAATTCTGAATCATGTGTTTTGATTTATTTTTATTCTGATAGCTTCCGTGAATGTTTATATAGATATATCCTTAAGATAAGTTTCCGTAACTTTCGTAAATCGATACAATAGTTGAAATTGTTTGAAGCAAAACGTCCGATATGTCCCCTCAAATGCAAATTATCTTTTGATGACAGATTTTATCTCCCCATTATGAATTCATTATTTATGTCTTTTAGAGGATGGCTTCGCTTTCAATTGACAGTTTTTGAATCTGTTGATTTTAAGATTATCATGATATCTTCTGGAGTAGAGCCGATGCAAATTGACGACGACGATCAAAATGACGGCGCCTCTCACGGTATAAACGATGCCTCAGATAGGCCATTTGGGAGTGGAGAATCGTTGGCCCCCGATTTTAAAGTTCAATCTTCCTCAATCGACCTTGATGCTCTTTCCCTGCAGTACTCTGAACTCTACCGAGTACATCGTTTGGTTTTCATCGCTGATCACTGTCCGGCTGTTCGAAGGGACGCTTTGATACTGGCGATTAAAGCAATTGAGGTAATAATAGATTTTGATGGTTGATGGCTAAATCAATTTCACTATGAGTGTTCGCCGACACGGGATTTTGTCAAGAAAATATGGAATTTAGCTGACGGCTCTATTTGGATACGTGAGCCGATCTGATTGGCTAAAATGTCACTAGTGCTTCCAACCATCCCATTACAAATGTGCGGTCAAGTTGTCCGCTTAAATTCGCATTAAGAAAATTGTTTCTGTCTGCCAATTCGACAGTCTCATAATTTCCCTCGCTGTGAACTAAAAAGATTTTCGTACCATTGTTAACAACTGCATTTTTCTTTACTACTCCGAACGTCGGTTGTACGCATTAGAGGCATCAGGGTCTGAGGCGCTCTCCTGATGGAAAATTCTGCAACGGCAATAGTGGATGGAGGGAACTTTTTTTACAATTGTTTGTTTGATTAATTGCCGCCCCCGTCAGCCTCTCAACTGTTAGTTTCTGAACTTTTGAGATGGTCTTTTTGACAAGGATTGATCAATTGATGTACTGGTCAGGTTAATTAGTTCTGCTTGTCATTCAATCCCTTGGATTGTATTTCAGTACTTGACCTGCTATGTTTTTATTTTTGTAACATGTTTTCACACCTTTTTCATGACTTTGAGCTTTCAAAATTGAATAAAAAGCGAAAGCTTAGCGGGCATCAATTTTCATTGATGCCCTTAGTCGCGTTTAATAGTGCCTCCAGTTATTAGAGTGGTGAAGCTACTGCGAAGGCTGTATTTCAATGTTAAAAGGTCATTTTTAGGAATTTTTGAGCCCAAAATGTTGCAATTTTTCGCGTTTTTTAGTCTTTTCCACTTTTTTGTCGGACGTGTCTGAAATTGAGGTTTTTAAAAGTTGATAAAAGTCTTTTGCCAGAAATAAATGTTTTTACTATTTTAAGAGCTACATTTTTTGGTACTAGAAACATACAAATTTATTCTAAGTTTTACATTTTTTTCTTTTCCAATTTTTTGAATTTTTGAGTTTTTTCGCCCTAGGTGTCAAGGAACCTCCTCTAGTGTTTGACAATAGGTTGCTGCATAGTTATTGGTAATATAATGGCTTTCAACATTTTAACAGCACGAATTTTACCATTTTTTTTGACGAAACTTGCATTTTTTTTAATTATTTATCATTATTTAATCGACCTGCAGGAGCCAGGAAACCTCCTCTAGGGTTTGATAATGGGTTACTGTAAACTTTTTATTGGCCAGGGAATGGTTTTCAACATGTTAATATCACATTATAGCAATATTTGATAAAACTTGCAATCTTTGTTTTTCTTGAAAATTTTTGTCTTTTTTATAGGTTTCTCCAGCTTCAAGGACCAATGTTTGATAATATATTACTGCATGGTTTCTGGTGGCAATGAAATAGATTTTAACATTTTAATCTCTTTATTAGTCTTTTATTCAGTTTTGTCGGACTAAGTGCCAGGCAGCTGACTTCAGGGCTGGATAGTAAGTTAGTGCAAAGTTGCTAGGGGCAATGGAATGGTTTTGAACTTTTCAATATCACAAATTTTTGAATTATTTTGATAAATTTTGTTTATTCAAATTTACTGAAATTTTATGATCCAAAATTATCGATGTTTATGAGCCAGTGAAAATATTTAGGGCTTGAAATAGGGATACTGGATAGTCCGTGGAGACTATGAAATGGTTCTGATGATATAAATATTAGGATTTTTAGCAAATTTTTGTTAAAATTTGGAATTGTTTATAATCATTGAGTTTTCATTTTTTGAATTTAACTGTCCTTGCTGGCCAACGAAACTTTTTTGCAGACTAGTTTGAACTCTTTTCAGAATTTGAAGGTTTTTGTCATATTTTTAGCTACCTTCAGTGGCAAATAGATCTCTTCCAAGGCTTGTGAGTAAATGAGTATATTAATTTGTATCATTTTTCGCCTTCAGGGTAAAGGGTTCAAGAGTTTTAGCATTGATTGTTTTTGTTTAGTGTTTGAGTTTCTCAACTACCATTTTGTCTTCTTGGCTGGGATTGTTCAATTGATCTTTCGGTCAGGTACCTTAATTCTCAGTTTTTCATTCAATTCTTTGGAATGTATTTCAGGACTTGTTCTGCTGTTTTGAAATTTGCTTTACTTTTCGATCACGTTTTTCGTTTTACATAAATCGCGGCTTTCACGTTTGACGTGTGACTTACTTCACTCACTGTTTCAACTAAATGGATTTTCACAAGATCAAAATCAAAAGAGACCTGAGAAACCGAGAAAGCCCGGTCATTTAGTCATTGAAAAATAGATTATCAAATTTCCTTAGACCGCTTGCTAGCTGCCATTGGTACTAGCTTATTAGCTCTCAGTCTACAAGCTGAATTAATCATATTTTTCGAAGCGAACTGAAACTCCACGCCAAATTAGAACACGGTTTCCAAAAAAACTAAATTCGGTCAATTTATCTCTTTTTCTGTTTCAATCCTGATCCGCATCAATCGCGTGTAAGGTGGCTATTTTCTGGCAATCTACCGGCTATGTTTTAAGTTTATTTTATTTAGAATCATTTTTTGATAAACTTATTAAACAGCCTTTCATTGATTCATCTTGTGTGGAAAACTTTTCTTGGGAGGGTTTTGAATACAATACGCTGAATGTAAATGAGTTATCACATCTTCAAGAGCTCGCCTGCTAAGGCCTGCTTACTTCTGGCCAATTCCCAGGCTCAAGATCTGTACAAAATCCTGCACTATGAGTAAGAAGTCGAGTGGAAGTTCCACATTATTCGGAAACACGCGAAGAGAGTTTCGTATTAGACGAAAGCCCTCAACAAATAGAAAATTTTGCAACAATTTTAAAAGAAAAAAATTTAAATGAAAAGCACAGCGAAGCAACCAACAAAAAGGCAACACTAGCGTTAGAGAGTGTATTCGTCTGGGCCAAGTCCCGGTAGTCGGTGATTGTTTCTCTAGCAATTAAATTTGAGGTATTTTTTTTATTTCCTCACAGTCTTTCAGTATCAATAGGAGTAGGTGAAAAAATTAATCAGCTTATCTTATTCCGCGGGGTCCTTCAAGATATCCAGGAATAGGATAAATAAGCTTCTTGTCTTTTAAATTGCGCCGCAACATTCCGAAATGTCACAAAACGAAAAAAGCAGTACTGCAAAGTAACGCTGCCACAGACAAACAAATTACGAGCGTATCATGTAATACGACTGAAAAATAAAAAAATATTGTCATGGGAGCCGTTGAGTGATCCACTGGATAGAATAAGTCAGTTTGCATTTAATTTAGAAAATGCACCAAATAATATTGCAACCGTCCAAGCTGAAATCAAAAGCCTCAGAGCACACAGTGACGATGAACAAAATGTATCTGTACAAAAACAAGCTTGCTACGCTGAAGCCGTTAAAAGTACGGTCAAGTCAAACGGAACCATGGGTAAAAGAATCCCCTGTGTTCGAGAGCTTTCAGAGGGTAGTACCAATACAAGATTGGAACACATAAATATGGTCATCGATTATCATGAAATACAGGAAGTTAAACTAACCAGGGTATTAATGCTTGGCAAAGTAGATCGATCCAAAACAACACCATATACAATTGTCATCAACTTGGAAAATTCCTTTAGAAATACTCACTTTCAAAGAAGCGTATCAAACTTGACTATAAACCGGAAAACCAATTAATTTTTAGTTCAGAGTTTTAATCTTGAACGTTGCTATGTCAACAAACGATGCCCTATTACGTCGGCAGCTGATTGAAACTGTTTTTAAACCCCAACTTTTTTGTATCAGAAATTTTGGAGTTAAATACGGGAAAACAACAGCTGGTTTATCGGACGACACGGGATCGTCAATTTACTAATTGAAGTTACAATTAAGGTTCTAACGTTGTTAAATCTGAGATGCCGTACAATATTTGCGATTGCTCTGCCGACAAAGAATTGACATTATTTGAATCGCAGAAACGTGACTCACTCCCAAAATCTTCATTGTCACTCTTTTTCCTTGCCTATCAAGACTAGAGAAATTATCGAAAGTCTGCAGTCATGAAAAGCAAACATGGAGGGGTGCTCAATGCAGTAGAAATGCTCTGAAACGCGAACTGCTCATTTAAAAAATGTGACGCCAGTTTTCCTACTTCTAAAGACGAATAAACGGCTCTATCTTGATTGGTTTCTCCTATAACACGACTGAAGTTTTTATCGTTGGACAGAGAGCAAGATGCTTACGGTTCTTTTGGATCGTGAACAACTGAAAGCAACAAATATGCGAGGTCAGATTTGAATGTCAGCTAATGATTATGAAAATACCATCCATGAGTTTGACTTTAACTACACAATTGTTCTCACACTCAATTGGTTGTTTTTTTTACAATACGGAACTAATAACTCACTCCTTCATCGACTCGTTAGTTAAAGATTACCAAATTAACTGAAAAAATCCGATCACCTTCCCTCATGCTAACGTCATTTTTGAGTGCCTTGTTCCATATGTTGCCACTGACATATATCGCCTCCAAAAAAGCAGATTAGGAAGCTTTTCAGTGGTATGTTTGGTGATAACTATGCCTTTCAACCCCAACCTCTTTGACAACCTAAATTTCTTGGCTCGATGAAAAATAAAACAGAAGTTTCCAAAAATAAAGAAAGAAAGAAAGAAATTATTTCTCACGAGTACAAAATATAAATCTATTAAATATAATTTATTTATGAAGAGACTCGGAGGGGACAGACAACCGGACTATGTGTCCTCAAAATCCTGCCATTCGTAGTTGAACTTACTTGTGTAATAGTTGCTCAATAGTAAAAGAGAAAAAAAATGAGAAATTTAAATTTTTTTCGAATTTTTTTTTCATGAGTTTTCTGTTCTTTTAATGGAAAATCAACCAAGAGCTTAACCATAGACGACTATTAACAGCTACGGTTGTAGACGAGCCTTAATTGAGTTTACAAGAATTTTTTTTTGAAAGTTCAGAATTTTTCAATTTGCAACAGAATCGCAAATTTTTTTTAAATGATAGCCATATCTCCTGAAATATTGGTCCTAGAGGGGTCATTCTTTTTCACCAGAAAGCCAACTATTTTTGGGTACTCCTGTAGCATGCAGGCAAGGGGTATGGATTTTTTGGGTACCTATAAGGAAAAATTATATGACCAATTCGTCATTATGGAGAATAAGAAATCTTTCAATTTATGATAAAAATTACTCAACTCTTTTGAATTTTGGTTTTCAGCATTATCGAATAGGTTTTGTTTGGCGAGGCAGTTGAACAGCTTTCTAGCACGGTACTTTACTGATAGTCTTTCAATTTTTTTCTTACAAATCGGTTCATGAAGGACATTCAGGGAGTCATTTCTGGCGAATTTTTTCTTATTAAAAATAAAACATTTTATTCAAAAAATTTTCTGAATGTAAGCCATGAATAGAACGAAGAACAAACTTGAGCAGCTCATAAATATGCAGTTCATACCCGGTTAGAATCTTATGCTTGACAAATATATCTTCAGAATGATCAGAGCGCCTACGAAAATAAATAAATTTAATATTTTTTTTCTGAAGTAGATATATTTTCAAACTTGACGCATTTGAGCGACCGTAAACTAATACACCATATTGAACTACTGCATTTATGTTACTTTTATAATATCTTATAAGTAATTTCCGCGGTACATAATGTCTAATCTAGTCATATTTTTCGAAGCGAACTGAAACTCCACGCCAAATTAGAACACGGTTTCCAAAAAAACTAAATTCGGTCAATTTATCTCTTTTTCTGTTTCAATCCTGATCCGCATCAAGCGCGTGTAAGGTGGCTATTTTCTGGCAATCTACCGGCTATGTTTTAAGTTTATTTTATTTAGAATCATTTTTTGATAAACTTATTAAACAGCCTTTCATTGATTCATCTTGTGTGGAAAACTTTTCTTGGGAGGGTTTTGAATACAATACGCTGAATGTAAATGAGTTATCACATCTTCAAGAGCTCGCCTGCTAAGGCCTGCTTACTTCTGGCCAATTCCCAGGCTCAAGATCTGTACAAAATCCTGCACTATGAGTAAGAAGTCGAGTGGAAGTTCCACATTATTCGGAAACACGCGAAGAGAGTTTCGTATTAGACGAAAGCCCTCAACAAATAGAAAATTTTGCAACAATTTTAAAAGAAAAAAATTTAAATGAAAAGCACAGCGAAGCAACCAACAAAAAGGCAACACTAGCGTTAGAAAGTTGTATTCGTCTGGGCCAAGTCCCGGTAGTCGGTGATTGTTTCTCTAGCAATTAAATTTGAGGTATTTTTTTTATTTCCTCACAGTCTTTCAGTATCAATAGGAGTAGGTGAAAAAATTAATCAGCTTATCTTATTCCGCGGGGTCCTTCAAGATATCTAGGAATAGGATAAATAAGCTTCTTGTCTATTAAATTGCGCCGCAACATTCCGAAATGTCACAAAACGAAAAAAGCAGTACTGCAAAGTAACGCTGCCACCGACAAACAAATTACGAGCGTATCATGTAATACGACTGAAAAATAAAAAAATATTGTCATGGGAGCCGTTGAGTGATCCACTGGATAGAATAAGTCAGTTTGCATTTAATTTAGAAAATGCACCAAATAATATTGCAACCGTCCAAGCTGAAATCAAAAGCCTCAGAGCACACAGTGACGATGAACAAAATGTATCTGTACAAAAACAAGCTTGCTACGCTGAAGCCGTTAAAAGTACGGTCAAGTCAAACGGAACCATGGGTAAAAGAATCCCCTGTGTTCGAGAGCTTTCAGAGGGTAGTACCAATACAAGATTGGAACACATAAATATGGTCATCGATTATCATGAAATACAGGAAGTTAAACTAACCAGGGTATTAATGCTTGGCAAAGTAGATCGATCCAAAACAACACCATATATAATTGTCATCAACTTGGAAAATTCCTTTAGAAATACTCACTTTCAAAGAAGCGTATCAAACTTGACTATAAACCGGAAAACCAATTAATTTTTAGTTCAGAGTTTTAATCTTGAACGTTGCTATGTCAACAAACGATGCCCTATTACGTCGGCAGCTGATTGAAACTGTTTTTAAACCCCAACTTTTTTGTATCAGAAATTTTGGAGTTAAATACGGGAAAACAACAGCTGGTTTATCGGACGACACGGGATCGTCAATTTACTAATTGAAGTTACAATTAAGGTTCTAACGTTGTTAAATCTGAGATGCCGTACAATATTTGCGATTGCTCTGCCGACAAAGAATTGACATTATTTGAATCGCAGAAACGTGACTCACTCCCAAAATCTTCATTGTCACTCTTTTTCCTTGCCTATCAAGACTAGAGAAATTATCGAAATTCTGCAGTCATGAAAAGCAAACATGGAGGGGTGCTCAATGCAGTAGAAATGCTCTGAAACGCGAACTGCTCATTTAAAAAATGTGACGCCAGTTTTCCTGCTTCTAAAGACGAATAAACGGCTCTATCTTGATTGGTTTCTCCTATAACACGACTGAAGTTTTTATCGTTGGACAGAGAGCAAGATGCTTACGGTTCTTTTGGATCGTGAACAACTGAAAGCAACAAATATTTCATCTGTTATAATTACAGGTGCTATGAATTTTGCGAGGTCAGATTTGAATGTCAGCTAATGATTATGAAAATACCATCCATGAGTTTGACTTTAACTACACAATTGTTCTCACACTCAATTGGTTGTTTTTTTTACAATACGGAACTAATAACTCACTCCTTCATCGACTCGTTAGTTGAAGATTACCAAATTAACTGAAAAAATCCGATCACCTTCCCTCATGCTAACGTCATTTTTGAGTGCCTTGTTCCATATGTTGCCACTGACATATATCGCCTCCAAAAAAGCAGATTAGGAAGCTTTTCAGTGGTATGTTTGGTGATAACTATGCCTTTCAACCCCAACCTCTTTGACAACCTAAATTTCTTGGCTCGATGAAAAATAAAACAGAAGTTTCCAAAAATAAAGAAAGAAAGAAAGAAATTATTTCTCACGAGTACAAAATATAAATCTATTAAATATAATTTATTTATGAAGAGACTCGGAGGGGACAGACAACCGGACTATGTGTCCTCAAAATCCTGCCATTCGTAGTTGAACTTACTTGTGTAATAGTTGCTCAATAGTAAAAGAGAAAAAAAATGAGAAATTTAAATTTTTTTCGAATTTTTTTTCATGAGTTTTCTGTTCTTTTAATGGAAAATCAACCAAGAGCTTAACCATAGACGACTATTAACAGCTACGGTTGTAGACGAGCCTTAATTGAGTTTACAAGAATTTTTTTTTGAAAGTTCAGAATTTTTCAATTTGCAACAGAATCGCAAATTTTTTTTAAATGATAGCCATATCTCCTGAAATATTGGTCCTAGAGGGGTCATTCTTTTTCACCAGAAAGCCAACTATTTTTGGGTACTCCTGTAGCATGCAGGCAAGGGGTATGGATTTTTTGGGTACCTATAAGGAAAAATTATATGACCAATTCGTCATTATGGAGAATATAGAAATCTTTCAATTTATGATAAAAATTACTCAACTCTTTTGAATTTTGGTTTTCAGCATTATCGAATAGGTTTTGTTTGGCGAGGCAGTTGAACAGCTTTCTAGCACGGTACTTTACTGATAGTCTTTCAATTTTTTTCTTACAAATCGGTTCATGAAGGACATTCAGGGAGTCATTTCTGGCGAATTTTTTCTTATTAAAAATAAAACATTTTATTCAAAAAATTTTCTGAATGTAAGCCATGAATAGAACGAAGAACAAACTTGAGCAGCTCATAAATATGCAGTTCATACCCGGTTAGAATCTTATGCTTGACAAATATATCTTCAGAATGATCAGAGCGCCTACGAAAATAAATAAATTTAATATTTTTTTTCTGAAGTAGATATATTTTTTTCAAACTTGACGCATTTGAGCGACCGTAAACTAATACACCATATTGAACTATTGCATTTATGTTACTTTTATAATATCTTATAAGTAATTTCCGCGGTACATAATGTCTAATCTAGTCATATTTTTCGAAGCGAACTGAAACTCCACGCCAAATTAGAACACGGTTTCCAAAAAAACTAAATTCGGTCAATTTATCTCTTTTTCTGTTTCAATCCTGATCCGCATCAAGCGCGTGTAAGGTGGCTATTTTCTGGCAATCTACCGGCTATGTTTTAAGTTTATTTTATTTAGAATCATTTTTTGATAAACTTATTAAACAGCCTTTCATTGATTCATCTTGTGTGGAAAACTTTTCTTGGGAGGGTTTTGAATACAATACGCTGAATGTAAATGAGTTATCACATCTTCAAGAGCTCGCCTGCTAAGGCCTGCTTACTTCTGGCCAATTCCCAGGCTCAAGATCTGTACAAAATCCTGCACTATGAGTAAGAAGTCGAGTGGAAGTTCCACATTATTCGGAAACACGCGAAGAGAGTTTCGTATTAGACGAAAGCCCTCAACAAATAGAAAATTTTGCAACAATTTTAAAAGAAAAAAATTTAAATGAAAAGCACAGCGAAGCAACCAACAAAAAGGCAACACTAGCGTTAGAAAGTTGTATTCGTCTGGGCCAAGTCCCGGTAGTCGGTGATTGTTTCTCTAGCAATTAAATTTGAGGTATTTTTTTTATTTCCTCACAGTCTTTCAGTATCAATAGGAGTAGGTGAAAAAATTAATCAGCTTATCTTATTCCGCGGGGTCCTTCAAGATATCTAGGAATAGGATAAATAAGCTTCTTGTCTATTAAATTGCGCCGCAACATTCCGAAATGTCACAAAACGAAAAAAGCAGTACTGCAAAGTAACGCTGCCACCGACAAACAAATTACGAGCGTATCATGTAATACGACTGAAAAATAAAAAAATATTGTCATGGGAGCCGTTGAGTGATCCACTGGATAGAATAAGTCAGTTTGCATTTAATTTAGAAAATGCACCAAATAATATTGCAACCGTCCAAGCTGAAATCAAAAGCCTCAGAGCACACAGTGACGATGAACAAAATGTATCTGTACAAAAACAAGCTTGCTACGCTGAAGCCGTTAAAACTACGGTCAAGTCAAACGGAACCATGGGTAAAAGAATCCCCTGTGTTCGAGAGCTTTCAGAGGGTAGTACCAATACAAGATTGGAACACATAAATATGGTCATCGATTATCATGAAATACAGGAAGTTAAACTAACCAGGGTATTAATGCTTGGCAAAGTAGATCGATCCAAAACAACACCATATACAATGGTCATCAACTTGGAAAATTCCTTTAGAAATACTCACTTTCAAAGAAGCGTATCAAACTTGACTATAAACCGGAAAACCAGTTAATTTTAAGTTCAGAGTTTTAATCTTGAACGTTGCTATGTCAACAAACGATGCCCTATTACGTCGGCAGCTGATTGAAACTGTTTTTAAACCCCAACTTTTTTGTATCAGAAATTTTGGAGTTAAATACGGGAAAACAGCAGCTGGTTTATCGGACAACACGGGATCGTCAATTTACTAATTCAAGTTACAATTAAGGTTCTAACGTTGTTAAATCTGAGATGCCGTACAATATTTGCGATTGCTCTGCCGACAAAGAATTGACATTATCTCTTTTTCCTTGCCTATCAAGACTAGAGAAATTATCGAAATTCTGCAGTCATGAAAAGCAAACATGGAGGGGTGCTCAATGCAGTAGAAATGCTCTGAAACGCGAACTGCTCAATTAAAAAATGTGACGCCAGGTTTCCTACTTCTAAAAAACGGTTCTATCTTGATTGGTTTCTCCTATAACACGACTTAAGTTTCTATCGTTGGACAGAGAACAAGATGCTTACGGTTCTTTTGGATCGTGAACAACTGAAAGCAACAAATATTTCATCTGTTATAATTACAGGTGCTATGAATTTTGCGAGGGCAGATTTGAATGTCAGCTAATGATTATGAAAATACCATCCATGAGTTTGACTTTAACTACACAATTGTTCTCAAACTCAATTGGTTGTTTTTTTTTACAATACGGAACTAATAACTCACTCCTTCATCGACTCGTTAGTTAAAGATTACCAAATTAACCAAAAAAATCTGCGATCACCTTCCTATCCATGCTAACGTCATTTTTGAGTGCCTTGTTCCATATGTCGCCACTGACATATATCGCCTCCAAAAAAGCAGATTAGGAATCTTTTCAGTGGTATGTTTGGTGATAACTATGCCTTTCAACCCCAACCTCTTTGACAACCTAAATTTCTTGGCTCGATGAAAAATAAAACAGAAGTTTCCAAAAAAAAATAAAGAAAGAAAGAATTTATTTCTCACGAGTACAAAATATAAATCTATTAAATATAATTTATTTATAAAGAGACTCGGAGGGGACAGACAACGGGACTATGTGTCCTCAAAATCCTGCCCTTCGTAGTTGAACTTACTTGTGTAATAGTTGCTCAATAGTAAAATAGAATAAAAAATGAGAAATTAAAATTTTTTTCGAATTTTTTTTCATGAGTTTTCTGTTCTTTTAATGGAAAATCAACCAAGAGCTTAACCATGGATGACTATTAACAGCTACGGTTGTAGACGAGCCTTAATTGAGGTTACAAGAATTTTTTTTTGAAAGTTCAGAATTTTTCAATTTGCAACAGAATCGCAATTTTTTTTAAATGATAGCCATATCTCCTGAAATATTGGTCCTAGAGGGGTCATTCTTTTTCACCAGAAAGCCAACTATTTTTGGGTACTCCTGTAGCATGCAGGCAAGGTTATGGATTTTTTGGGTACCTATAAGGAAAAAATATATTTGACCAATTCGTCATTATTGAGAATATAGAAATCTTTCAATTTATGATAAAAATTACTCAACTTTTTTGAATTTTGGTTTTCAACATTATCTAAAAGGTTTTGTTTGGCGAGGCAGTTGAACAGCTTTTTAGCACGGTACTTTACTGATAGTCTTTCAATTTTTTTCTTACAAATCGGTTCATGAAGGACATTCAGGGAGTCATTTCTGGTGAATTTTTTCTTATTAAAACAAAACATTTTATTCAAAAAATTTTCTGAATGTAAGCCATGAATAGAACGAAGAACAAACTTGAGCAGCTCATAAATATGCAGTTCATACCCGGTTAGAATCTTATGCTTGACAAATATATCTTCAGAATGATCAGAGCGCCTACGAAAATAAATAAATTTAATATTTTTTTTCTGAAGTAGATATATTTTTTTCGAACTTGACGCATTTGAGCAACCGTAAACTAATACACCATATTGAACTATTGCATTTATGTTACTTTTATAATATCTTATAAGTAATTTCCGCGGTACATAATGTCTAATCTTCGAAATAATCCCACACTGTTTTCCTAGTCTCTTTTTCACATAATCTATATGAGCAAGAAAAGATAGTTTGGAATCTAATCTTAAACCAAGATACTTACATACTTGTTTAAGAGAAACTGGACAATTATTTATAGTAAATGATGGAAAGGAAGCACTCATGTTTATATTCATTTGTACAGTTTTTTCTATGTTAAGAGATAACTTGTTTGATTCAAGCCAACAACTTATCTCTTTCAGATCTGATTCTATTTGAGTCCTATTACATCCTATTGAGGATATATTTGTGTCATCGGCAAAAAGAATTATATCAGTATGTTTGCTACACTCAGGTAAGTCATGAATATATATTTTGAACAACAAAGGTCCAAGTATTGATCCCTGTGGAACTCCACAGTTCACTTTTCTCCAATTCGATAAATGACCATTTATTTCAACCTTTTGTTATCTGTTTGCGAGGTATGATTGAAACCACTTCAAACAATTGCCACGAATACCATATCTTTCTAATTTCCAGAGCAAAATTTGATGATCTATTGTATCGAATGCCTTTTTGAGGTCAAGGAAGAAACTTAAAACTGGCAGATCATTGCAATTTCTAATTTTTTCAATAAATTCTACGAGGGCATCAATTGTACTTTGTTTAAGTCGAAAGCCAAATTGTTTGCATGAGAATAGCAAATGCTTTTCAAAAAATGGTATACTCTGTTGTACATAACTCGCTCAAAAATTTTGCTCCAGATACTCAACAAAGATATAGGTCGATAATTGTTTTCATCAGTTTTATCACCCTCTTTATGAAGTGGAATAACTTTAGCTTCAGCGAGAATCTTTGGAAACACACCTTCCCTAAATAACATGTTAATTAGTTCACAGAGAAATGGAGCGATAATATCCGAACTGATCTTTATCAAGATGTTACTCAAATTATCTAGACCAGATTATGATTTACTATCAAGTTCATTCATGATGCTTAGGATTTCCTCATCGGAAGTTTTATATAAGAACATGGATTTATTATTACACGTGATTGATCTCAATGGTGCATCTGGTATTTTCGAGGCAATCTTCTTACTAATATCTGCAAAATAGTCATTAAAAGAGTTAGCAATCTCATCATTTGTCACGTTTAAACTAGTACTTGATTTGAGAAATGGTACATTTTTACTCACTTGATTTCTACCGGAAAGATCCTTAAGTAATTTATATGTTTGTCTTGAGTCTCCTATGCAAGATTCGAAACGATTCCCGTAAAAATCTGTTTTGGCAATTTTGACTGAATTTTCAAACTTGGTACGTAATCTCTCGAAGTTATTTAAATGACTGATGTTTCTTGTGCTTTTCCATTTACGATGAGCCTTGTTTTTATATGTTCTTAGATTTTTAATCTCATTGGACACCCATTTTGGATTCTTATATGACTCATTATTGAACGTTCTGAAAGGAGCGAATTCATCGGTTATCTGAAGGAAAAACTTTTGAAATTGATTAAAAGCTGCATCAGCATTAACCGCATTCAGTATTGTTGTCTTATAGGCATGCATAAAATTTTTCAATTCCGATTTATATCGACATATCTCTCTTACATTTTTTAGGAAAGACGTATCACGGTATTTGAATGTTGGACTAACATCGCAACATTTTCGCCATTTAATTAAGACTGGATAATGATCTGAGAAACTTTGATGATCAAGTACAAGGCCTTCGGGTGATGTCATATTTTGGTGGACTATATGATCTATGCAAGTTTTGGATGAACTTGTAACTCTGATTGGGGCGGGTTCAAATAAATCAAATCCAGTTGAAACTATTGTGTTTTTGTAATTTTTTACTAGTTGATTTTCTTTGAAAATATCGAGGTTCAAATCACCACACATTATAAATGGAACTTTTGTTGATGAAAAGTTTTCCATTGATATATCCATTTTCTCAATGAATTCGGTTTTGTTGTTCCTAGGCGGATTATATATAACTAGTACTCTAAACATGTTATCACCCTTACATACATCAGCCATTAGTGCTTCATCCAAATTAGTACTTATTTCTTTCATCAAGGTGTAATCATTTTTCACTTGAATCATTACATCACCACCTTTAGAGATACGGGTTTTAGCTATTAATTGATTATAGCCATGAACTAAGTGACATTTCGGATCATCATTTTCTGTTAACCAAGTTTTGCTTAGACATAAAACAGAAGGAGGAGACTCAAGACCAGGTATAAGTGCTTCCAAATTGTCCAGGTTCTTTTTTATGGAACGTACATTGATATGCATAATAGTTACTTGATTAAGTTCCTTTTTTGGCATTCCAAAACTTAGTATTTTTATCAGTTGCATTTTTTCCTGACTCAGTATCAACATTATCAGTAACTTTTTCCTTGGTAACTTCCTTCAAAGCCAGCACTAGCGCGGGAACAAGATTTTTCACAATATCATTTACCAAGTTGGGATGGTCATAAGGCGTTTCATCTTTCTCCATTGATGGGGATAGCTGCATTCTTTTTCGTTTCACACTTTGAGTAACAGTGCTCATGGGTTTTCGGGTCAAATTAGGCATTTGCATGGGCGTATTGATACATTTACCAATTTCAAATACCGGTTTGGGTGGTGTAGACTTCTTAGAAAGACCCGGGGCAACAAAATCACGGAGTTCATTAGTTGATTTAACTTGAGCAGCATCAGCATTGGGCAGATTCTGGTTGTAGGCATAGACATCTTGTTTCCTAGTAAAAGTTAGAAGGCCCATTTGTTTTGCTTCAGTTCTACTTCCCGGTCCCGCGGAGCTAGATATTCTTCAATTTGTACGGGTCGTCCTAATGAATTGCTCATGCCCTTGAGCCAGGTTCTTCTTCGCCATATTAAATCACGGTCCTGGTGATATATAAACTTCACGATTATAGGGGCGTTCGGGCTTTGGTTTAATGGGTGACACGCTGCTAGGCTGGTGGGGTTGAAATTTAGTTGCAAAATCTGTTTGAAGAGAAACATAATGCTTGATAGTGCGTCGCCTTTGCATTCGACTTTGTAGAAACTTAGGCACAGTTTTCTCGAGTACTTTTCAAGTTCAACAATTCGCTCATCCCGTTTGTGTATTGCATTTAAGTTGATGTTCATCATATCTTTCATGTGTCCTTGACTCTGTTTAAGCCTCCTCAGTTCACTGTCCTGCTTTATTATCATTCGCATCATTTTTCGCATAAGATCTTTCATCGTCGAACCCACATCATCGTCATCATCTAGTTTTTCAACTTCGTCCGCAATAGAGTCAACGTCAACTTAAAGCATTCTTCAAGATCATCAAATTCCATGTTCATTCTCTATTTTAATAAGTTTATCACAACAATTGGGCTAATAATCCAATTACTGACAACGGGGAACCTCAAGGTAGCCTTTTGCGATCAGCACTGTGAGGGGGGAATGTAAGAGACCTCAATCTTAACCTCTTCCAGCGGAACCTCAAGGTAGCCTAATCTGGAAGAACAAAAAGACTAAGAGTAACTTACTTTACCAGGTACTGCAGATACACCGACAGTCCTTTGCTGTACTTCTTGTATAACACCTTCTCCTTGATGAGATTGCGCAGATTGTTTAGACCGTCTTCGTTTAAGTGAATGAGGTCCTTTTTGCTGAAGTACCGTGCACCTGTTAAGTATTGTTTGACGGACCTGTAGTTCCACTCTACTTTACAGGGCTTTTTGGGTTTGCGTTCAGCTACGTACTGTAAGAGGTCGTTGACGGCTTTCGTTCTTGTTTTGTTTTCGTCACGTTCTGGCACTCCCAGCACGAAGACAGAGGGTGCTCGGTTGCAAAGGAAGTTTGCGAGCTCAACAATATCGTCTGCTGCTTTTCTGGCAGAAGTAAGGGAGAGTTCAGTGAAATTGTAAAGGTCATCACCTCCAATGAAATGAATTATGATGTCAAACAGACCAGCTGGGGGGACGTAGTCGTAGGCGTGTCTGACAGGCACCTGGTAGGGAGACAATATTGAGGTTGCCTGCGTCCAGGTAGCGTGCCTGAGAGTGCAAGAAGGAAGTACTTCGTCGATGATGTTCTGGTGACGTGATATCTGGACTTCTTCCTCTCTGACATTCAGGACCTTTTCTCTAAAATCCTCCAACGGGAGGCCTTCCACAAAAGGTCGCAAGCATTACAAATCTATTTAATAAGTTTTTCACAACAATTAGGCTTTCACAACAAATCATCATTATCACAACAAATCACGGTGCAACGTGCAGCACTTCATCGTGGATCTCATCACTTCTATAAAGCGTCAAACATAATAAAGTGCCTTAAAAAGAGATCAACAGGAAGGTTATTTTTGCATTGTTCAAAAAAGTGGAAAAGACTTGAAACGAAATTCAAGGATCCAGTGATATGGAAGTTTGCAGTTATTGAAAATTGATGTTTCTGTAAAATTCGAAAATCCACCCCTACAAAAATCATTGACCTGAAATCGTTTGGTACCAAAATGTTGAGATCGAATTTATTTGTGTAGTTTTTTTGTAAATGTTGCTTATTGCTAATCCTTACCGCGAAATGCTGTTCTTAAGTGAAGAAAAAGAATGAAAAGTTAATGCTAGGAAGAATGAAAGCTTGATTTTTGTTGCTGTGTATTTATCTATCTTTTGTTCTCCCTTGAAGTAAATTTGTTTTTTCTTTCTCTATTTAAAAACAGAATTTCGCGGTAAGGAATAATAAACACCCATTTCATACAAAAAAACTTCACAAGTAAACTCGAGCTCAACGTGGAGGGATGTTGACATTTTGGTTGCAAATGATTTCGAGTGATTGCGCAGGCTAGAGTTTCAATCATTTAAGTTTTTTGTATGTTTTATACAGAACCAGCAAATACCACTCAACAAATACTAAAACTACCAACCACATCAGTTCCTATCGTTAAGTTTTATTTGAATTCAGCATTAATTGTTTTGGTTGATTTTGATTTCGTCAAATGGTTGGTTTTTACTGTCAGTTGTATAATTTAGTTCCTTATCCAAGTTTTCGTTTCCTTGTTTAAAGATGCAGTATTGTTTTATGTTAATTGTTGCTTATCAAGTACACCACAGAAGATCTATTAATCTCTGAGAACATCTCGTCACAGTTTGTTTGTTGATTAACTGTCCGCCAATCAGAAAATGCTAAATTTCACTGCTGAATTTTTTTGGCTGGTTTTGCGATTACAAATGTTCCACGTGGTTGGTACTTGAGGTCAATTTTGGTATGATGGGCAATGTTTATGAGCGAGCTCTAGCTTAGGCAGACACAAATTTCATTTCGATGCCCATTTTTTAAAAGTGAACGATTTTGACTGATGTGGTTGGGAGTTTTATTATTTGTTGAGTTATGTGTTTGTTTTGTATAAAAGTTGCAACCTGCATTCAAAAAACTTTTAAATGTTGGGAACTCTAGCCTGCGCAATGACTCGGAATTATTTGGACCCAGAATGTCAAAACGCCCAACACGCTGAGTTTGAGTTTATTTAAGTAGTTCTTTTTTGTAAATCGTGTTTTTTACTATTCTTAACCGCGGAATTCTAGTTTTAAGAAATGAAAGAATTTGTTTCTAGGAAGAACGAAAAAAAAGAGCGAAAGAGTCTTCGTTCTTCCTTTTTTTACTTAAAAACAGAATTTCGCGGTAAGGATTAATGATAGGCTCCCATTTCATACAAAAACAACTACACAACAAACTCGCGCCGAGCGGGGAGGGGTGTTAACATTTTGGTTCCAAATAATTTCAAGTCATTGCGCTGGCTAGAGTTTAAAACATTTGAGATTTTTTTAATGTAGGTTGAAACTTTTATACAAAACCAGCAAATATTACTCAACAGATACTAAAACTCCTAAACACATCAGTTCCAATCGTCCAGTTTTATGTAAAAAGATGTGGATTAAACGAACGAAAACAAACTTAAGTAGTTCGCAAAGATGTAATTCGAAGACATTGAGCACATTTCGTTTTTGGAAAGAGTCAAACCAAAGCTTCTTCCTGAAGTGGTGTTCCGTTTGCATTTGCAGTATGCGAAGCAGCGTTGAGGAAGAGAAACAGTCGTAAATCAAGACAGTTTGATAGATTTGCTATTAGAGTTATAATTGAGAATGAATGCCTTTTGTTACACAATGACGTAGATTCATCATCATCATCATCATCATCATCATCATCATCATCATCATCATCATCATCATCATCATCATCATCATCATCGTTTGTTTATACACTTCTTTCTTCAGACTCAGAAGTGTACTGTTTCGTATTAGGAGTAAAAATGTTCACGGAAAAGAAATGTTTTTAAAGCTGATTTGAACTGATCAACTCCATTCTGTTCTCTGATCCACTTGGGGAGTTTGTTCCACAAGACAGCACCTTGGTAATCAAAAGCATCTCGTCCAAGTTTTGAAGACCTTTTGAGTACAACCAATACCACTCCATTTCAGGAAGTTTTTGCTCGTTTTTCAAACACGTCTAAATAGTCTGGAATCAGATCTTTGTGAAAAAGGCTTTTGTAGACAAGCAGAAGTATTTTAAAACGAATTCTCATATAAATCGGCAGCCAGTGATGGTCATGAAGGTGAATTGATATAGAGCACCAAGGATGTAGCCGGTAATCAAATCTACATGCCCGATTTTGGACCTTTTGGAGAATGGACAATTTTTTCATGCCAAGTCCGTTAAGGATCGAATTGCAGTAATCTAGGCGACTCATGATTAAGCATCTAACCAGCAGTATGCGTGTTTCAAAATCAACAAAATTTCGAAGAGAGTGGAGTATTCGGAGGTAGTGAAAGCAGTTTTTGGCAACAGTTTTTACTTGCTTCTCCATGTCAAGGTGTTTTTCAATTGTAACGCCAAGGCATTTCAGGGAGTTAGATAGCTTTACTTCAACGTTTCTGACTTTTATGGAGCTGATACTTGGCGCATTCTTTACGCTTGAAATGAGAATGGCTTCTGTTTTACTTTCGTTAACCTGTAGGCCAGCATTCGCAAACCAGTATAAAACTTTTTTCATTACTTCCTGGTTTACTTGACTTAACATTTCTTCAATTTTCGTAAGTTCATTCTTCAAAAATTCTTTTTCGGATTTCTTATCGGATGAGCAATCGTTACAGCACCACAGAAGGGTGCCTGTTTTGACAAGAGTTACATCTAGTGAGGGGTAGGCACAGGATGAATGAACTTTTTTCGAGCATACATGGCACTCCATTGAGTTTTCCGTAATTTTACTCGAGCAAAGAACGCATTGCTCAGTGATAAAGAGAGAACAAGTGTTCTGACTCGCCTCGTCAGTTGGTGGCGTGCAGTCGGTCGAGAGGGCGTCAGTTTCCATCGTAGAGTCCACACAGACAACCACTATCACGATCGCACTCGAATGTTCTTTCCGGACCAAGGTTGTTGAGTTCTTTGCTGTATTTTTTAAAAAGGAGCTTTTCTTTGATGAGGTTTTTAATGTTATTCACTCCTTCTGAGGTCAGATGAACGAGGGCCTTTTCCTTGTGGTGATGGTTCTTCAGGTGACGAAATTGAATGTACTTAGATAGACTGAGGAACTTGGTAGATAGACGGAGGTAATCAAATCTACATGCCCGATTTTGGACCTTTTGGAGAATGGACAATTTTTTCATGCCAAGTCCGTTAAGGATCGAATTGCAGTAATCTAGGCGACTCATGATTAAGCATCTAACCAGCAGTATGCGTGTTTCAAAATCAACAAAATTTCGAAGAGAGTGGAGTATTCGGAGGTAGTGAAAGCAGTTTTTGGCAACAGTTTTTACTTGCTTCTCCATGTCAAGGTGTTTTTCAATTGTAACGCCAAGGCATTTCAGGGAGTTAGATAGCTTTACTTCAACGTTTCTGACTTTTATGGAGCTGATACTTGGCGCATTCTTTACGCTTGAAATGAGAATGGCTTCTGTTTTACTTTCGTTAACCTGTAGGCCAGCATTCGCAAACCAGTATAAAACTTTTTGAATGGTAAGTTCAACGGAATTTGCATTGAAGATGTTTTGAAGAGCATTCAAAGTAGAGGATGGTGTCATCAGCATATAGTTGATAATTTACTTTAATTTCTTTGAGTAGGTCACCCAACGGTGTAAGATAGACACTGAAAAGCATAGGCCCAAGAATGGAACCCTGAGGTAAACCAGAATCGAGAAGTGCAGGTTTTGAGACTGAATCGTTGACTAAAACAAGTTGTGTTCTTCCCAAGAGATAAGACTGAAGCCACTTTTTGGCTGTATACCTTATGCCAAAACGATCTTCACAAATATGTAAGAGAACTTTGTGGTTCAGTGTATCAAAAGCCGCCTGCAAGTCGAGAGCCACTGTAAAAACAAACGAATGTTTATCAAGCATCTTTCGTGTGTTCATGAAAGTATGCAATAAGGCAGTTTCTGTGGAGAAAGTTTCACGGTAGGCGGATTGCTGATCATCTAGGGGTGAGTTCACATTAAAATAACTTATAATTTGCTCAAATGCAAGACATTCAAGGACTTTGGATAAAAAGATTAGGTTACTAATAGGTCTATAATTTGATAGAATTTCAGGATCAAGACTTTCATTTTTCAGCTTGGGAATCACTATCGCAATCTTGAAATCATCTGGAAAAACTCCTTGTTCAAATGACGTATTGAAAAGTAAGATTATTGTAGGCATAAAAGATGCTGAGAAATCTTTAAACACTGTAGATGGAATTACGTCGTGGTAGCTATTCGATGCTGATGTTTTCGCTAGGGCCCTTTGTAAGCTTTCCTCACTGACAGCTGCAAATTTTGCAAACCGAGGCGAGATTTTATTGCAGTGTACAGTAAACTTGGAAAATTTCGAGGTGATTTTGCAGACTTTTTTCCGGAAAAAGATTACAAATCTTTCAGCTAGGGCGCTTGCGTTCGTAAAACTCGGGGGCTTTAACTCACAGCCTTTCCCTAGGAGTGAATTCAAGATCTGGAACTTTTTTCTGTCTGGAGCTTTTGAAATATCACAAAGATTTTTGTCAAAGAATAATTTCTTTTTTCTATAGTAGAGATTTTGGTACTCTATAGCCTTGCTGAGGTCACTCTGAGCTGCTTTTGTCCGTTGTTTTCGGAATTCGCGCTCTTTTTTCCCTTTGTTCTTTTTTGATGCTATGAGATCGTCGTCGAAAAATGGGCATTTCTTGTGAAAACCTTTTCGTTGAATCGGTGGTGCATAGAAATCAACGTAACTACGAATGATGTCTAGGAACCATTTACATAAAGTATTCGGGTCGTCTGAAGTTCTAAGCGTGATTGCTGATGATATTTCAATTTCCTCGGCAACATTTTTCCAAGGCACTCATTTTAAATTGCGATATGTGAAAGGGCGATTTCTGTGTTTTGGTTTATCAGAAACCGGCATGCCAAACTCAATCAAAAAATGATCACTGAAATCCAGTTGCTGAACAATCATTGGACAATTTTCGTAGTGTGTGGGCAAAAAGACTTGATCCAAAGTGTTACCATGTTTATGCGTGGGTTCGTGAACACGTGCTGACAACTCTAATGTGCTAAATAGTTCCAAGATCAAATTTGCATATTTATTTTGGGTATTAAAATGGAGATTGAAATCGCCTAGGCAGATGACTTCATCGTAATCCAACGCCAAGGGGACAACTTTTTCAGAGAATTCATCGTAGAACTTCAGGGATGAGGTACCAGGTATATGGTAAACAACTAGGAAGAGATAGGGCTTGGAGTGGAGCTTCAATTCAATGGCTAACATCTCAAACGTGTCTGTTAGAGCAAAATCAATTATTTTGGCGTGAAAATTCACTTTATATATGAAACAGAGGCCGCCCCCTTCTCGTGAGACCCTGGCATGTGAGTAATGAGAGTAGTTGTCTGAATGTTCGTAGCACTGCTCAAGAAGAAATTCCTCGTCCGAACGTTGCCACGTTTCACATAAAATAAAAACATCTGGATTGGATAGCATTATAAGTGAACTGATTTTCGAGCACTTGTTTCTCACTGATCGCGAATTCAAGAGGCCAATTTTCATTGAGTCCTTGAGCCGCTCAGGGAGTAGTCAGCTTCTGGGAAGATTTTTGAGCCACTGCCAGGCTCTTTCGTTCAGTCTGAACCTTCCAATGAGAATCCCTTGAGGCCAATTTTCAGCTTTTTCAATTTCTTCAATATCTTTTTCTTGAAAAACCGCATGGAAAGATTTATATGGTGATTCTTGTTTTGAGACTTCTCTGATATGTAGCAATTCTACACCAATTCCGGTACAGTATTGTTTGATATCGTCGTCGGTTGTTTCTCGTTGAGCCATACCTATGTACACATGCCTCCTGGACAGATTGGGTTTGCGAGGGGGGATAGCCTTGAAATTTGAGTTTGCAGATCCATCTCCGACTGCAATGATAGGGGCTGGCTTCACTGTTCTCTGTTTCGTTGGAGCTGCTTTTGGATCGGCCGCTTCATTCGTTGAATGGAAAGTTTTCCGTTTCTTTGACTTCTGAGAGGAATCAGACATCATGCTGGATTGAGAGGGCTCACGAGATCGTGAGTCAAACCTCTTTGACTTCAGGATCTCAGCAAAAGTTAGATGAGATGCCGTGGCCGCTGTAGGCGCTGAGTCGGAAGATTCGACACGCGAGCGAAACTTCATTACTTCCTGGTTTACTTGACTTAACATTTCTTCAATTTTCGTAAGTTCATTCTTCAAAAATTCTTTTTCGGATTTCTTATCGGATGAGCAATCGTTACAGCACCACAGAAGGGTGCCTGTTTTGACAAGAGTTACATCTAGTGAGGGGTAGGCACAGGATGAATGAACTTTTTTCGAGCATACATGGCACTCCATTGAGTTTTCCGTAATTTTACTCGAGCAAAGAACGCATTGCTCAGTGATAAAGAGAGAACAAGTGTTCTGACTCGCCTCGTCAGTTGGTGGCGTGCAGTCGGTCGAGAGGGCGTCAGTTTCCATCGTAGAGTCCACACAGACAACCACTATCACGATCGCACTCGAATGTTCTTTCCGGACCAAGGTTGTTGAGTTCTTTGCTGTATTTTTTAAAAAGGAGCTTTTCTTTGATGAGGTTTTTAATGTTATTCACTCCTTCTGAGGTCAGATGAACGAGGGCCTTTTCCTTGTGGTGATGGTTCTTCAGGTGACGAAATTGAATGTACTTAGATAGACTGAGGAACTTCCACTTCGACTCTTTGGCTAACTTGGTAAGGATCTTATTGATTTCGTCCGCTCTCTAACAGTGAGTCCCTCTCTGAGGAATTCCCAGGATATAAACTTTTTTATAGCGTTCGGCAGTGAAATCGCCCAGTTTCTTGTTGTTTGGCAATCAGAGTTGCTGGTGTGGCCGACGGGATATTGTTATCGAAAGCGTTGTTCCCACCGATGAAAATAATGAATGTTTCGCACCGCTCAGTGCTCGGGAGATAGTCGTATGAGTGCTTGACCTGACCTCCGGGAAGCGACAAAACTGAGAAATTTCCAGTGAACAGGTCTTTAACTTGCGAGTCAGATATCATAAAAACTTTCGTTTGAGCTCTTCTAAAGATGTGATATCTCATCTAAAACTCTGGTGAAACCTGAAGGTATCTGTGGAGTTTAGATGAGATGGTGATGAATGGAGATTACTCCGAAACTCCGGTGAAACCTGAAGGTATCTGTGGAGTGTGAAAGGAGCACTGTTAATTGCTTTCAGATATAGAACAATAACAGCTTGCAGATAAAGAATTGCTTGCTTCCAGATATAGAACAATAACAGCTTGCAGTTTGTGCACTTTTAATCATCAATCAAGGGCATCCACGGCTACCCTGATAATCAAAGCAGATCTGAAACTTTTTAATAAATTTATCACAACAATTAGGCTAAACCTAACCCCACAAAGCTCACGTGTTACCATGCAACTCTGCTCTGCGCTCTATTTGATAAGAAACTTCTCAATCCATTAAATCGCCTTTACACGGATACTCTAGCAACAGTTTTCTTTGTATTTCATGATCGAGGAAAGCAAATGCTTTTTAAAACAAAAAATTAGAAGAGTTAATTTTTTGATGTCTTGGTCTCTCTGCCAGCTCGGCCAATGAGTCATCCAATTTGGAGCCAGGTTTGCGGATGGGTATTGTCTTTGCCCGTTGTAATTCACTTGGGAGAAAACCTTTTTTTAAACCCATATTCATTAATCTTGTGAGACGCGATATAAGCTCAGGGGCAATAAATTTCAATAATATATTGCTTAGATGACTGTCTCCAGATGAGAACTTATTATCCGAGTCATTGAATATTTCCTGAACTTCTGGTTCATTCACGGGGAAGAAAAACATGAAAAATGAAAAACTCTCAGGAAAATGAAGGACATTAGGGAGAGATACTTTAAGGTTTTTCACTTACAGAGCTAAAAAAATCGATCAGTATTTCAACAATTGTCAAAGGTGACGGTAAATCAGAGCACGTTACGTATTGTGAGAAAGCTGGCAGAGTATGGTCTTTAACGGATTGACCTTTTAAATCATTTAATGACTTAAATATTTGCCTTGAGTCTCCAATACGAGATCGAAACCTCTTTTAATATTGATTTTTTGAGGTCTCCACCTCTTTGGCAAAATTTTCCCGCAGCTTTTTGCATTTTTTTTCATATTGTCAACATTAGGGTCCATCTTCGATTGTCTGTGCAATTTATTACGTTTGGAGCACAAACTTTTTCGCCTATTGGAATACCATTTAGCTCTTATTTCTGCACTTTGCCAATGGAGAGAACTGGTATGTTACCTCAGAGACAACTTTATGGAAATAAGCAAATGAATCATTTTTGTGATTATTGTCAACTAGAAAATTCTGTGTTAACAGTAGTTCAGGTTGTAGAAAACCAATATCTCGAAAAATACAATTGCTCGTATATTAATGCCACAGGAAATGAAGATTCGGAACGGATCGGTTAAATTCTGATTTTCAGGTACTCCTGCTAAACTTTTGTATATTTTTTTGATAAAAAGTTTGTATTTTTTTGATAAAAAGTGAGCAAGGCAGGTGGAACATTCATCAATTACTCTGGTTGTTTTTTTCGACCAACATGTCAAATTCATTTGATTCGATGATGTTTATATACTGCTTCGTGAGATAAATTTTAACCAACATGTCTTAAAATCTCCAGACTGCTGTTGGTTTTGAACTTGGTATCTTTTCATGACACATCAGAATCCTCCAGGAATGCCATCTTTTTAGAGCTTGGAGGATTATAGCAGGAAAGTGAAGATAGAAGTCAGGACAGTGAAGATAGAATAATTTTTTTTCTGAAATTTCTGTTTCTTCAATCAAATTGACATCTCTATTTATTTTGATAGCACTACATGTCCTAGAGTCACGAGCTTTAGAGGAAAATGATTATATTCTTTAATTATTTTTTAGCCAAGTTTCACTTAAGCAAATTATAGACGGTGGGGGCTAAAGGCTGTATACTAGTGCTACAAACTTAATTGTTTTTCTTCAGCGATCGCACATTCAAATGCTGTTTATAAAGGGTACTAAAATTGCGCAGTGCATTAACTGGAGATTTTTTTAAAGTTTCAAGATTATGAATGCTTTGTTAGTTTCTGGTTTCTTTTGCTGATCTTTGTTAATCAATATTTCACATTGGCGCTTCAATGTCTCAAGGATGTTTCTGCCAGTTTTTTTCTACCTCATCATGCTCATGTTTGCATTATGTCGACAAAATCTTGCAATGATTGGGCTTCCAGCCGGATCCCTCGATGGCTGACGCTGGGAAATAGATAAACCTTCAATATTAAATGTTTTTCATAGCTTTCCAAATATCTACATTGGTTTTCAATGTGCAATCCGCGAACTTCTGCTCACTGTTCTCTGGAATTCGTGTGATTCGGTTGTTGTCGCGCCGGTTATAAGTTTCTAGTTCCTCAGCGTCGATGTTTTGAGATTGCAAAGCCTTTCTTGGAAACATGAATCTGCCGTAAATACATCCTGCACTTCATCCTTCACAGCTGCGATGGATTCTTCAATCATGTAGTTGGTAAATTTTTGGCAATATTTTTTGTATGGCATCCTCTATCCTTTGCATCGGCTCATTTTCGTCTTCTAAAATAGGATTTCAAGGCTCTTTTCTTATCAAGTGGTTTAACTGATGTAGGCGGAGTTTGGCCTTGATAACGGAGAACTGGTCGGGCAATCGAGTGTTCCAGACCAAAGGTATCATTAGTGTCGGTCTTTGTGCTAGCATCAATGTCTGCATTTTCATCTCTGAAACTATTTAATTAGTTTATCACAACAATTAGGCTAATATTAATGAGTAAAATAGTTTCAGATACAAAATTGTGTACGGATCTGGTTTCAGTTGCAATAAGAAATGTTTACTGAAGACGCCAGGAATCTTTTTACTAGTTTGTATGCTACAATCACTCATTTATTAGTAGAAAAAATTGAAGTTATCGGTAACCTGCTCTCTTGTTCACAAATTAGATGTAGCGAATGGTCCCGGATTTTTTACGACCTCTGCACTGCAAATGAAAAAATATACTAGTCAAATAATTTATTTGTAATTCTAGTAATATACTAAAAGTTTTCTAATAGATTTAACTAATTATTACTGTCTCTGATGTACTCATTTTCACCATTAAGATTTTGTCTGCTCGGAATAACTTGTTTCCAAAAACTTTTTTTTACTAAAATGCATTCGAATGAGGTAATTTATTTGTACCAGCAGCTGAGTTTCGTGTTCAATGTGTTTTACAAATCGCATTTTAATTGGTAGTTCACTGTTTAGAGTACCAACAATGTTGAGATGTACAAAAAGCTCCATTTGCTCCTGAATGAAACTGCTTCCACTGCCAATGGGAATCAAAATGGCTCCTCAGTTGAAAACTCTGAACGACCCAACCCACAATTTGACAAAGTCTGGGTAGACACTTGCCTCCGGACATCCAACTCAAGATATGAAAAATTGGACGCTGATTTGCGGAGTTACAAGTCGAACTCTATTAAGGAGAGTATTCGCAGAGGTCACAATGACATGGGAAAGCACTTTCTTAACACAGGTAATGCAGATCTGAAAATGAAGTAATCTATTTTGAACTACTTGCCTTGCAGTTAAAGACTCGGGTAAATTAAAAGATGTCCCCCCGTTTTTAGATAGAAACATCTGACTTCATAAAAAACATGTGGTAATAGGATTGCTTTGATTCTGGGGTGAGGTGGGGGTACAAACGGAAAAGATAAGGAAGTTTTCTTCTTCATAAAATCCGACAAACATAGGCACCATTCAACCAATCAAACCCCCCCTTTTTTTTAAAAAAAATAAATTTTGGTTGCAATCAACAGCAGAAATAGAGGGTTCTACTTCTTTTCACCCCTATTCATTTAACGCCCTACCATTTAACCCCTCTATCATTTCGCCCATCTATCATTTCATCCCCCCAATTAGCAGTCGACATTAAAGGCATGTTTTGTCAATTAAGAGGATAAATTAATCCCACGTTCGGTTGTGATAGTTTCATATCAAGTCCCACGGGCCGCGGAGTCAGGGCAATGGCCCGCGAGGCATGACCAAATGATTATATTGCTAATTTTTAATGAGAAAGATTAAAATCGGGGTTAAAGGATAGAGGGGTTAAATGATACAGGGGTGAGTAAATGGGGGTTAATTGATAGGGGGTTAGTTAAATGAATAGGGGTGAAAAAGCGGGACACCGAAATAGAGCATCAATCTTAGAGTCCCGAGTATTCGTCAACAAACGAAAGGGGAAAAAGTTGAAAGAACAGATGAAGAGTGATGTGACAGAAATAATTTAGAGAAGGAGGTTATCAACTAGCGCCATTATAGTGATAAAGCAAGTATTTTAGTTTGATTTTTAAACATTTACTGTTGAATAATTGATGATTTAATTGTGATTTTTGCCTCTCAGGTGATGTGCAGGCTGCTCTCAAGTGTTTCACGAGAACACGTGACTACTGCACTTCGAGCAAACACATTCTTGACATGTGTTTCAATGTGATCGGAGTAAACATAATGCTGAAGAATTGGTTTCATGTGCAGAGTTATGTGTTAAAGGCAGAACAGACCCAAGAACAGTCCACGCAAGAGACACTTCCTAAAAAAGTGCACAATAAAAATGCCTGGCTCAGATGTGCTACTGGAGTGTCAGAGTTGGCATTTAAGAGGTTTGCCTTTAAATTCATTTCATTTTAACGAAATTAAGATGTCGTTTGAGAGTTAAATTAGTTCTGCTGTAACTATAATTTAAAACTGCAAAACACTACACAGCATGGACGTCAAAAGAGCTATAAAGGTCATCAAGTTGACGCCCGTGTGACATAAGAAGTCAATTTAGAAAACAAACTGTTCATCAAGCTAAGCACGATATGATCTTAACTGGAGTTTCCAGAACTTTTTTCATAGAAACTGTCTAAAGCAAATGTACCAAAAGTATTTCAAGTAAAGATGTCAAAGTTTTGTTTTAGACGTATTAGTCAACTATGCTTTCGGAGTTGAATTGTTTCTAGATGTTGAGATGACTATTTGATGGCGAATAATTTGTGCCTCAAGTTCAGAGACCAGAACTAAATTTGTCCTGTTTATATTATAGGTATAGAGCAACGGCAAAAGCATTCATCGGAATTTCGCCAGAAAACTGCCCGGATGATTTCCTCTCACCGTCTAATGTCGCTCTGTACGGAGGTCTGTGTGCTCTGGCCTGCTACAACCGAGACGAGTTAAAAGACCACGTTCTATCAAATGCCCATTTCAAACAGCTTCTGGAAACTGAGCCTCAATTACGTGAAGTAATCACGTCTTTCCATGGTTCCAATTACCACAGATGTTTCAAAATTATGGACGAAATGCGAAATAACTGGCTGTTGGATATATATTTATCAAGTCATGTTGACACTTTGTATAACATGATCAGAGAACGAGCTTTATGTCAGTATTTCGGATCTTACTCTTCAATTGATATGCGAAAAATGGCGGCTGCTTTCAACACTTCTGTGGATGAATTACAAGAAGAATTATCTCTTTTGATACAAAATGACGCTATCAAAGGTCGCATTGACTCACACAACAAAATACTTTTTGCAAAAGAGACTAACTACAGAACTGTAATTATGGATAAAGCGCTGGAACTAGGCCAAGAGTTTGAGAGGAAAAGTAGCGTTATGTTAGCTAAGTGTGCTCTAGTCAAAGCGAAAGTTGTCGTTGGTGGAAAACAGGGTGGGGGTCGTAGCGAACAACAGGCGACTTCCAGTTCATCACAAATGAGAAACGGAAACTTTTCGGGTGGTCATATGATTTTTGGCTCCTAGATACTCATATAAACTAGATTTATAACACGGTAGGAACCCATTTTCAGTTAAAATTGAGCTAAATAATGGAATCATTGCTTTGAATGATCAGTTTGAACCATTGATTGGTTGGTTGGTTGTTCATTTTGCGTTAGTCGATTAAATTGGAATAAAATGTTTTATCTAAAGTGCTGAATAATTTGATCGACGTTAAACGATCGTTTCGTCTTGTATCGAGCTCAAATATTTGATTAGCAATTAAGTGTGTCGTGTATTGTTCCTGTTTCAGATTACAGTCTGTTTTGTATCATCGTTTTGTAGACATTTCGTATCAAAATTTTGTAGTATTTCACGCGCCATTACACACGTGAATGAAACCCAATTTTAGCTCAGGATTTGACCAGTCTTCATCAAATAAACAAAACGACCTAAACAACCCTCCATCGAAATCTGGAAGTTTAAGGAATCATTCCCGATGTAGCAGTGGAGAAGTGGGGAGTTTGATTGCTGCACCTGCCCCCCAAAGTGGGCTTTCCCAGGCGCACGATGAGCTGACAGTGCGTGAAATACTTTCATCCCTTTTCCCGCCATTCAGGGAAACTGGGCCCGTTTTGTTAGCTCAGAGCGATGCCTTAATGCAGCGAGAATTTGGCGGTCAGCTCGAAAAATTCTTGAATGATTTTCTATTACAAGCAAAGCCTATGCTCCAATGGATTAGAGACGATGCGAAAAATGCTCTGTTGAATCGAGAGTTTTGTCCCGCTATTCTTCCCGAAGGTAAGACTTAAGGTCATAATGAAAAACTTCCCTTATGCTTCTAGTTATACTGCTTACATGACATTTATTGCTCCTTCACTATTAAAGTCAAATTCGAAGCATATAAGTAAGTGACAGTACTTGTTTAGGTCGATTCGAACAAAATTTGAAAACACGAAGAGATCAAATTTTTACATTACTCGCATTACTCTGAAGGAAATTTTGAGTTTAAAATTTCGTTCACTTTACTAAGTGGCTTATGCGACTTTTTCGGCGCAGTTTTTTAAGTCTCAATGTTATCTTTGTAGGCTGAAGTCTTCTCTTCTATATTTATGTTTGGGGTCATTTTTTACCGCTTTAAGCATACACTAAAATCTTTGATACGAATGTAAGATGTTTTTGTTATTTTGCCGTATAAGCTTTTTAGCGGTTTTTTTTGTTCGCATGCCAGTTGATTTTCCTAAAGAAATTTGGCCAAATTAATTTTTTTTGCCTGTTTTGATCTTATCTGCCAATTTTCATTTGTTTTATGCTTCTCAATATTTTTTCTCGCTCAACTGCTTACTTAGAAGTGAACCATAGATGCTGTTATTAAAAAGATACAATTGAATATTTGATATTTCAGTCTTCGCTGAACTGAGTTGTCGTCACTTTTTTGCCTTGAGTTTTTGCTTTTTTCGTGCTGCAGAATATATCTTTGGTCACACTTGTATTACTACTCTCTGAAAATGGCTATCTTTGCGCTCAAATTAAGTTGCATGATTGGTATTGGGGCGTTTTCTTTGAAGATATGTTAATACTTTCTCATTTTGATGTCAAATTAAGTTGCGGAAGCAATTATTGTCAAGGTGTTGGGCGTTTTCAAAATTTGCAAAATTGTAGCTTCACCGTTTTGACTTTTCGAGTGACATATAGCAGTGGAAAAATTTTTGCTTCACCGTTTTGACTTTTCGAGTGACTTGACTTTTTCGTTTTGCGTGGTACAAATTTCTCTTGTTCACAAGTGTCAACAGCTGACCTCAAATGGCGGAAGCTCAATACTAGAAGTCAAATGAAAAGTGCGCCAAAATTGATATATTTTTTTAAATTAAGTTTCGTTAGTGGTTATAGGGGTAAGTAATAACCTCCTATGACGTTATTTGAAGCCCCCCTTAACGTCCCCCGCAGATGAAGCCGGCTGCAATAGATTAGAGCTCCCACAAGTCGTTGGAGAGCAATTCTTCGACGTTATTTGGTTAGGTTTATACTGCTTACATGACAATTGCTCCCTCACTTTTAAATATAGTTAAGTGACCGCACTTGTTTAGGAATTCGAAAACACGCGGGGAAGAGTAATTTTTTACACTATTCCGCTTTACTCTGAATGAGAGTAAAAAGTTTTCTTCACTTTAATGAGCGGCTTTTTCAATGCAGTTTTTAGTCTTTATGCTATTTAGTCTTATATATAGTTTGGGGTCAATTTTGACCACTTTAAGCTTATACTATGATTTTTGATTTTTATTATTTTGCCGGATCAGATTTTTAGCGGCTTTCTCATTCGAATGCAAGTTGTTTTTGCTTAAGAAAATGTACCAAATTAAATTAATTTTGGGTCTGTTTTTGAATGTTTTCTGACCGCGTTTTTTATCCTTCTGAATATTTTTTTGCTCAAAAAAAATAAGGCTGGTGGCTGTTTTTTTCATTTGCCTTTGCGGCAATTTCATTTGAGTTCTATAACTTTAACTCCATTTTTTCCCATCTAATAGACTTTCCATTTCTTTTTCTATTTTTTTTTTAAATTCTTTGTTTATTAATAGCCGCCCTCATCTTCTCAGCCAGCTATTATTGCGCTCGTATTTTTTTTTACTTCGTCAAACTTTTTTTCGCTTTACCATTTTGCCGCTTTTTCGACATTTTGCGTGAAATCTTTTTGACTTCTCTAGGCTAGTTTCTCTCTTCTCTCATTCTGCTAAAAGTGAATTTGAACATCAGTTGCTAAGCAAAGCAATTCAAAATGAACAGAGTCGGTATAAAAAATTGAAGTCAGAAATAGAAACGGGATAAACCCATAAAGCCCAATTTTAGATGCCCGCTATTTGAACGTCGTTCCTATAAGTCTTAGTTACCACCTCTAATGCTTATTGGTGTTGATAGTTGCCCCTGTAGCCTCTCTCTAAGAAACAGAAGTATGTTCAACTACGAAATGCCATCAAAATAAATCGGACTTAAAAAATGTTTTTGTACAAAAATTTTTTTTTTCAATATATTCTATTCTTTCAATCCCAATCATGCTTATTGGAATCAACGGCGGCTATTTTCCTGCAATCTGCCGGATATGTTTGTGTTCGTCTGATTGTTAAATTAATCTAAATCTGTTTTATTGTATTAGTGTTTGTATTATTGGAGTTATTTGAACGTTTTGTTGGCCTATTTTTTACTGAAAGAAAAGATTTTTTTGTTTTGTTTGGGATATCTACGTTTAGTGTTTTGTCGGATGTATTGACTGTCACTGAATTAGTTTGAAAGGATTTTTAGAAAAATATTTGAAAAAGGTTCGTTTTTGTTCTCTGTTCGCATAGAATCAATATTTTTGGATAGTTCTTCAAAATTTTGTTTTTTAAGGCTGCAAAACTGAGCGGAGCTATATTGCGGTGCTCTTGGTTTTTACAAGAATTTTAATTGTATTGCTGTGCTGTAAAAGGTAATTTTTTTCACGCTGGAGTAGAGAGAAAGTGGAGCTGGAATAAGCGGAGCGAAATTTGAGAAGATATAAGGAGTGATTTTATCAAAAGTGCTTTTTAAAGTGGAGTGGGAGGATGGTGTTGAAACAGATTTTGGTTTCTTGAACGCGTTTTTTCTGCGTGCGGCAATTTGAATTCTGTTTTTTTTTCTGTTGCTTTTGTTTGCGTTACGAATACTTTTAAATGCAATAGGTTTGTTCAAACAATGCTTAGTTGCACTTGTTTAAGCCATCAAATTGCAAAAAATGGTTTTCAAAAACTTTGACGCTATTTATCTTCATGAATTAATTGCTTTTTGGTTTTTTGTTTTTTTGTTGTTTTGTTATCTTATCTCATCTCTGATCGGTCTCATTGTCTGTATTGCGTCTTGTTTGAATTAGTTTCCTGATTTGAAATTGATCGTTTAAAGACATTGACACCAACTCTTTTCGAAAAGTTTTGGCGGTTTTTTTTTCATCTTTTGTTTTTTTTTGCTGTATCGCTTAATCTTATTATGAACATTTCTGTGAGGCTCTCTTCTGTTTTCCATTTTGATCACTTCAAAATTTTTTTCCACATCACGAAAAGTTTTCACTACTTTGGCTCCACTTAAAGTTTTTTTTCGGAATTTTGCCCTTCGTAGCTTTTTGTTGTTTTGTCACTTAGTCGCATTAATTAATGTTCTCTGTGGCTTTTTAATTTGGCATGCTGGAGCTTTTGTAGGGTTTCAAAGTTGCATGTGTTATCGAATTTGACAAAGACTTTTTCCAAATATGAGTTTTTTTGGATTATGACCGTTTTGTTATTGTTTTTTCTTGTGCTGTCGGTAAGTCTCATTAATGATAGGCCTTCATTGCTCTCCCACTAGGCATATAATGGATTTATATAATGGTATATATAAAGGTATAGGTTTATAGCTAATAATTTAATTGGCTTCGACACCATTTGTTTTCGACTAATTTTGGGCTTTTGATTGTTGCCGCTTTTATTGCTACTTTCGTTGAGTGTTCCCCAATCGTTTTCTTCAATGTTGACACACTCTGATAGAAATTGCAATAGATGTTGAAGAATTCAATTTCTATTTGCGTGTTTGAATGACTTTGATGCCCCTTATTTTCAATGACATTCGTAAAATTTTTTGACGAATGTCGTTTGTGTTCTTTTGTTTTTTCTGCAGTCGTTTTCTACAATTTCGGCGTTTGCTTTCTAAGCAGCCATTGTGTAAATGTGTTCTCAAGACCTTGTTGGAGATGATAACCTCGATAACAGTATTTTTCTGAAAGAATTGAAATGAATTTGTTTTGTTGGTTTTAAAGTGTTCTGTTTTTGTAGTTTTTGTTTTTTTTCGTGGACGTCTTGTTATTTATGTTGTTTGATATCGGAGACTGATATTTTTCTCTTCAGTTACTTCAATTCTTTGATTTGTAATTCAGGATTTGTCCTGCTATGTTTTTTGTTCAGTCGTCTGACGCTATTTTTTGTTTTACATTTGTTCTAGAATATTTGTCGCTTCACCTTTTTGGTCACTCTTTCAATTTTGATTCTTTCTTTTTTTCGTGACCCAATTTGCGTGCATTCAAAAATTGTGTCTGTTGCTAAATTAAAATGGAACGTGTGATGAACTGTAATAAGGGACAGTTAGCCGAGTGGTTAATTATTCTGATTCTTACGCCGGGGATTTAGGTTCGAACCCCTGAGCTGTCAATTCTTTTTGAATCCAAAAATGTCCTCTATGATAGAATTAAGAGTTTTTAATTAAAATTTTTTGGGTGGCAGCGATAACCTTTTTTTCAGCCCATTTTTGTATGTTTCTATGTGTATTTCACGGCACGCAAGTTTAATTCGCAGCAATTCCGTCATTTTCCCGGCTTTGTTCTTGATGTGTCTATTATCTGTTAAGAGAAATGAGTGAGCAAAAAAAGCTATCACAATTCTGTTGAGAAATATTGTTGACCCCTTTGTGCTTTATTAATTAAATACACCAATGAGCGCGTAGTCAAAATTTTACTTTAAGCAGATTTCTGAGTCTTCTGAGAATTTTTTAAAATTTATTTAATTGTTCTGTTCCTAAAACTTACTGAGAGCGCAGCTATCTCAAAATAAATTTCTTCATTGGTGTATTTAGTTTGAAAACAATCCAAGGAGAAGGAAACAAAATGAACTAAAAGTGATGTCATGAGAAAGTGATGCTATGGAATCTGCTTAGATTATCTCGTTTCACTCAGTGAAGTAATTGGTTCCACTAAATAAGGCTACAAGAGAATATTGAGATCATTTGATAAGTTTAAAACTTGAATGGACAATGTTTTTATTATTTAGTTTTCTTAAAACACAGGGGAGTTCAAGATTTTTTGGCTGGCTTAGAACTGTAATGGTGAAGAAATGGCTTCGCTGAAATTAGATCTGTTTATTTAATTCATTCAATCCAATATCGTTAGCAAAATTTCTCATGTTGAAAAGGAGTTACTTTTTATTTTAAGTATCTTTGTTTTTGAATAGTTGTTTTGAATATAAAATTCTAACGCACATATGGCCATAGCGTTGATACTTGAATTATTCAGTTTTCTTAACCAGTTCTATAAAAATGAAAAGTTGGCTTTGAACAGTAATTTTGATCAGTAAGATATGACTAATGCATACAACTGCAGACTTTGAAGACCTTTTCAGTTTTCTGTGCTTTATTTATTATTAGAGAGAATAAAAAGAGCTCTTTGGTTGATGAATATTTTCAACTTTAATGAGCGATATGCGATTTCAGGCTGGCCGTTAGTTTTCAACAAAGGAGTTGTGGTGAACTTGTTCGATATCTCAGAATCGCATCTGCAATCGGGTGATTTCTACCTTATCCTTGCCAAAGACAAATTGACCAATCAAACACAAGCAGGCAACTTGCCTTCCACCAATGAGAACTTGGACCTATTTGTGAAGTTTTTCGCACGTGGGACTGTTCATTCGTTCAAAGTTGGAGCTGAGAATTTCGAAGATCTGTTTTCGGAGGAATTTATGCACAGTGTTCCATTAGAAATGCACCAGGATGTTGTACTGCAGAATGTCCTCTGCTCTTCTAACAGAGGTATATCGCTTAGAAGTTGTCAATACCCAATGCCAAAATACCCAAATATACACAATATTTTAATTTTTGGCACATTGGGTTAATTGTCATGTAACCGGCTTAGAATTTAGCTTATTAACTTTTTAGTCAACTCTTTCAATTTTTACCCCCCCCCCCCCCCCGCCTCTCCAAATACGCAACTGTGCGAGGTCTTCAAATTCCCCGTTACTATTTTACCATTAGTGTTTTTATCGTATCGTATTATGAAAGTCAATCTTTGTTGTCTTGTCATAATTGATTGATTCACGGCAGCGTTTCCTCTTTTTAGTTCTTTTTTTTTCGCTTTTAATTCGCTTGAAAAAATGGTTGTTAGTTTATTCACATTGAGTATTGTTAACTGAGCACAAAGAGCGTATGAGCGTTTTTTGAGGGCATTTTGGTTAAATCGAGTTAAGCGAAGTGAGCGTTTGAAAATCTGGTCTCTTTCAAATAACACAGTTTAAAAGCTGTTCATATTCTACTGCTGCTTTTGTGTGTAAACTTGATAAAAATGTGTTTCAATTGACTTCTCAGTTTAGGTAGATTAATGGTATGCAAAATGGTTACGTGAATGGGTATCGAAAAGAGGGGGCGATTGAGACGATCGTTTATAAAGAGGATTGGAGATTTTATTATGGATATTTCGGATGTTCTTTTCGATCTGTTGGAGTGTAAGTCAAATATCTGTAATCGGATACCTTTATCAATGTGTTATTGACGTCAATAACATCGGACAAAAAACCGGTAAAAGAGCATCAAAAAAGACGTCACCGTCTAAAACACTTGTTGCTATGTATAGTCTGTCCCATAAAGTTTAAATAATCGAACGTTCGAAAACACCTAAAACATGCAATCTGAATGTCAACGTTTTCTCCATTAAGCTTTCATTCGTCAATTTTTTTCTACGTCTTTTAAATTTGAACTCTCATAGTAAGTCCCGTAAAGTTGCAACGCAAGCGAACGTTCGAAAAGCTCGGGGCGTGCAAATGTGCAGTGTTTTGCTAGATATTTCTATGTTTTAAATTTGAACTTTGACCTTTCAACGTTCGAAAGCCTTGCAACTTTATGGGACTGACTATACTATACACGTTGCTTTATATCGTTTTGAATTGAATTGCGAAAGAGTGTTTCCATCTTTATTACAGTCAATCAGACGTGCATTATTAATGGTAATAGAAATATTTCAATTTTTTTATTGGCAGATGCAATATGGTCAAAAAGTTACATTTTCAAGTTGAAAATACTTAGCGGAAACTTAATAAATTTAACATAGGTTTAGTGGCTGTTCATCCTATTTCGTTCATTCTTGGAGCAGACAAAGGTGCATAATGGCATCAGACTTTTGTTTCTGGCTACAATTATGTGAAGGGGAAAAATGGCGCAAAATACAAATATCGCGTGCAATGATAATGCAACCCTAGAATTTGTTATAGGATTAAGCTTGATAATCTCTGCGGTGTAATTTGCATATTGAAAAACTTTCTAGCCTTTTCTATGTTCACTGCCATTTGCTGTTTAATCTTTATGGTTTTTTTTTTCGTTTTTTTTTGAGATTTCAAACGGAAAAGCGCCGTCAGGGATATTACTAATTGTTTCCTTTAACTTAGTTTTAATAGCATATGTTGCAACAATGATTGGATTGTGAAAAACAGAACACAAAATGTGTTTGTTTGTCTTTTTCAGAAGATAAGGCTAGTCTGTAGTCACGGCTGCTAAGCTGAAATTACAAGCCGTGTTAGCAGCCGTGTTAAGAGATGCGGACACAATCATCTTCATAGTTTAATTTTGAACGTCTAGCCAAAAGTGGAAAGAAAATACATGCGTGATGAAGAACAGCCAATACTATTGTAAACCCAATGTTGTAGACAACTCTATAGGTGTACGACATTTTCATTTTTAAACAATGATCAATTGGGCGTAGACAACCAATTAAATAAATTTTCCCATCTTCTGTAATTAATTGCTCTTGAACGAAACTGGTGCCATTTTTTACTTTAAATCTTAATAGTGGTGTATGTTAACCTCTAATGTGGTTATTTGAAGCCCACTATTGAACTTCTTAGTCCCATTTAGGCTTCCCCTCCCTCCTCCCCCCCCCCCGACTGAAGCAGGCTGCAATTGATTAGAGCTCCCACTAGTCCTCCGAGAGCAATTCTTCCGACGTTTAGTCGGTTATGTTATTGTTCCGACCCACTTTAGTGGGGGGAGGAACTATATACTCAAATAGTTTTTTTTTCAGTCAGTCTTGGCTGATCGATTTAATCATCGTAGAGTTCTGAGTGGTATCATTAGAAAGCCCGTCCAGCGTAGAATATGGAATTAGAGAGATTTTTTGATTTTCGCTTTTTACGGTGTTATCGAGGTTTAAATTTTGTGAATTGGAGACAATATTTCGATGTTTTCCCTTTTCCGTATTTTTTGGCCAAATTTCCGTCAATTTTGCTTAAATTTGTTAAAATTGTTAACGGTAGTGGTATTAATTTTATCTTTAGGGGAGGGATAGAGTAGGGATGCTGAATTGTTCGATCCGAGTTTTTATGCTAATTTCCTCAAATTTCACCTTTGTCAAAAAAAGGGACCAAATATTTCTTTTCCTCTCTTTCTTTAATTTTGCCGGAAGTATAGACCTGAAAACTGTGGTTTTGTTCTTAGTAAGCGCCAAAAGAGGTAGATGTACTCCCACTGGCTTTAGGAGTATTCTCGAATAATAATTTTGCCAGTTTTTTTTTGCACATTTAAACTCGATAATTATACAAAATGCTTTATTTTTGATACTGTTTTTTTCAAAATTGATTCATTTCCCAACTATTTGAGCAATTGAGTGTTTTTTTTAGAAGCGAAGCGGAGCAATATCAGGGCTGCTCTTGATCTCACCATAGATTCTTACGTTAAAACAATTACTTAGATTTTAAATGGGTGTGAACTTTTTCAAAATATTTTTGCATTTATAGATCTTGTAAATAAATGACAAGTTTCAAATCAGGGCTCAAGTACTGACAGATACTATTTACTTAAAATGAGGCCCAACAAACATTGTGGTTTCAGAGTTAAGCTCATGGTTTTTATGGTTCTGACCAATTGTTTTCGAAAAATTTGTTTTGCTTTCATTCGAAATACTTTTTGTAATCCAATGACTTAGTCTCCCCAATCAAAGATTCAATTGGCTTCGTTAAGAAGTCTTAGTTAACCTAGACATTTCTTTCAGTTATGTAATGTCTTTTATGACTTAAAATATATTTGTTTTGAGAAATTGTTCAACTTCTGGCGTAGTCTCGGTTAAAACAGGCGAAAACCCATTTCTGGTGAGTTATAGTTTAACTTTGTATCGGTTTTATGTTTAACTAATGGTTTCTGGTACTACGAGTTTTCAATTTTTCCTTTTTGAGCATAATTTCACATTTTGCTGTTGAATTACCACTTTATTGACAAGTCCAATTGAAGGAAAGCATGTTTGTAAAAATGCACAGCGTTGAAGGAGGCGTATCTGAATGTTTTTGTTGAATAGTTTATGCTCCTGGGCTGAAACAGTTCTCTAGCAAAATTATGGATTTGTTTTCAAATATTTGTTTTCAATAACATTTTTCAAAGTCTTTCGGTCGATATATAGCTTAGTCTATGTAAAGACAGGTCAAAACCCGTTTCCAATAAGTCATAGTTTTATCTTTATAGCAGATTTAGTTTCGACCATTTGTTTTTAGGCTTTTTTACGAGATTTTTTGAATTGTTTGATTTCATGTTCGTAGTTCTAAAGTTTTTTCCTTTTTTTTAAATTACAACATTACTAGTAGGTCCCATTGGCTTCACAAAAAAATGTGCAATTGAACATTTTTATAATGTTCTTAGTGACAAACTTCACTGCCATTTTCGCGCAAGTTAAAATGATCTTTTTTAATTTTGTGGGTATTGTCTTTTTTTGTAGTTATGACGTACACTGGATAACTACAGGTCTCAATTGCTTCCTATTGAAATATAAATGAACAATTTAATGATTTCAGTTAATGTTAAATTAAATCACTTCGAAGGTTATTGTTTTCTAGGAATTTTTTGGCACTTTACTTTATTTGCTGTTTTGTCGACCTGTTATCCATTCGGTTGAGAACAGGTCCATAATCTTTTCTAACGAAGGATAGGTTAATTTGTTTTATTTAGGTTTTATCTGATGCGATTTTGATTTTGTTTTTTTTACTATATAGATCAAGTTTTAGCCGTAATTAATGTTTATTTTTTTGTCTTTTCTCGTAATCCTATTAACAAGTTTCATCGGCCCTCTAATGTGGCATTAGTGGCAGGTCTCATCGGTCATCTAATTGCGCAATTTTTTGCCCTTTAGTGGTTTGTATTAGCTTTTTCTAACTCTACGTCAATTGTTCTTGAACGGTATCTGATTTTTTGAAAGTATACTATCTCTTCCTCATTTGATAGCCAATTAAGTCAAATGTGGATGAGCGGGTTGGGAACAGTGCTTACGCACATTACCGAGCCTCCTTGTTAAAACATTTCTTCAACCTAATGTAACAAATTTACGAGCTTATACCATGCTGCACTAGTCTTGTGGTCTTAGGGGTATTTTGTGTCGTTAAATACAAATATGGTATAATGTGTGGCACGGACCTAATAATGCCAAGTTTTTTTTGGTTCTATTTGCTATTTTTGAAAATGGCCGAAATGAAATATGACAAAAAGTTAGTTTATCTAGCTGCAGTTATTGGATTTTGTCAACAGAGTTGATTGAAGTGAATGAAAATTAGAACTAGCTTTAAGCTTGTTAACCTGCACTTTGAAATTTAACTTTGTAGAATCAAGTATTTCAGTCAATTACATTCCGAATTATTATATTGTTTAATAGGCGCGAAGAGCTGTTTTTGGTTTCTCCGTGGCTTTTACTTCTCGAAGAGGAGTATTGGTTTATTAAGTTTTTTTTTGCCGGAAGTACTGTTCGTTCAGGCGGCGTTTTGACCTAAAAGCGAAAGAGTTGTTGTGTGCCTTAATTTTTCTGAGCGAGAGAGGTTTTTTGATCACGCGCTGCGTTCAGTGAATGACTCTTCGACTTAAAAGTGTTTTTTAACAGAATGGCACATAAATAACGGTTTTTTTTTGCCGTTTGTCTAATTGGCCCACTTTTTTGGATACCACAAGGCTTTGCAGAGCCAAATAATGCGTTTCAAGTTCAAAATTAGCACATTTTTCTTGATTTTTGCGGTTAAATTTTGGCTTTTTGTCCATTAATTTTTCGGATCTTTCAATTTGGATCAAAAATCAGTTTATATGGCTGCTTCCCATTGGTAATTCATAAACTGAATGCCTCTTCCTACCGCGTGGTAATTTTGTTTTATAAAATTGTGCACATCCTAATCCGATTTTACTAGTTTTTTAATTATTTTATCTTGATTTTCTAGAAACGGTCTTTTTTGTAGCATCAGGATAGTTTCGTTCTATTATTAATTCATTTTTTTGGCGTTCAGTTTTTGAAATACAGTTAACATTTTTTCACAAATGCAATTTTGAAAGTTTTTTGACCTTGCAATATATTTCAAACGTTTCCACCAATCTTTGAATTTTGTTTGTGCTTTTGTTATCTGTGCAGTAGGATGGAAGTCTAGAATACTAAATTTTGAATTATCTGTTTTTTAATTTTGATTTTCAACTTTCAAGAATCAAGAAGTAGTTCTTTTGTTCCTGTGTTTCTTACATTGTGTCTAATTTCTGAATATTCTAGCATCCATCATACTAGCATTCCTCTACCACGTATATTTATTCGTTTTGCTCTTCGGTTAAAAAATTTCGAACGAGTTTAATTTTTCTTAGGATTTTGTCACTTGGTTCTTTGGTTTGCAATTAATTTCATTCAACAGATGCAGCAGTGGGAATTTGTTAGAAATACTTAGAAATTTCTACTGATTACTGCTTTCTGCAGTTTGTTTTGAGGGCTTCGGTAATTTTTATTTTGCCTTTAATTTTGAAATAGTTTGATTTCATTTTGTCTATCACATCTCCAACAAGGAAGAGGAATATCTAATTTTGGTCTTAATAGCAGTACACTGACAACTAAGTGTATTGATTTTAGAGTGTTTGTTTTTAGTGTTTGTTTTTTTTGAAAAATTTAATTTATCTGCCTTATGTTTGCACAAAATCTCTTTTCGAGTATTACAGTTGATTGCGGAGTTTTTTTTCAAGACCAGTATATGACTTATCCCATGACAATTTATAGCACTGCCAGTTTTTGGAGCCACTCAGTATTTTGACCACCCTAAGAATATTGAACATTTTTTTAACGTTACCAAATATTTTGTGTAATTTGGCTGCATTCCTTTCTCGTTGACTTTGGTATAAATTTTGGCATTCTTTTCAAATCAAACCCGTTGTGGTGAAGAATTGATGGTTAAATACAAAAGGTTATGGTAGCAGCTGCATTTACGGTGTTTTGTGAAGGTTTTACTCTTCGAGTTGCTTCCAGAATTCGTCCAACTATGTATTAATTGGTCGACCTCAGTTTTTTTTACAACCATTTGGGAGTTCGAATCTTTTTAATGACTCCCTGGCGCTTCGCGGCTACTAATAATTTTTTAAAAATCGTTCGTAATCAAGCACAGGATTTGAAATCAGCTTTTGAAAAAGCTTGGTGAGAACTGTTTGATAGCCGCTGTCATCCTATCAAATTTTATTGCACTGGTGCTCTGACGATTTTTAAAATTTGTTCACACGTTTTTGATGCCAGTGAAGTCAAATGCCAGTGAGTCAAATTAGATTGGCGGTGATGGTCACAGTGGAATAGTAAGAAAACGAAGGAGTAGTTTAGTGCGTGATTTTGTTTAAGCTGCTTTTAAAGTGGAGTGAGAAATTGGTGTTGGGACGAGCTATCGGTTTTTGAAATCGAATTTGTTTCCAAGCGGCAGTTTCACTTCTATCTTTTCTATCTTTGATGATTTTTTCTTCCTTACTTTCTTACATAATGGTTAATAGACGCAATCAATCTATCCAGGGCTATCATTTAGGCTTTTTTTGTCATCCATGAATCTGATTGTTGTTTTTTGTATGATGTTTTCAAACATTTTTCCATGTTGTTTTTTGTATGATGTTTTCAAACATTTTTCCATGACATCGAGCTTTTATAACAGGATAAACACCCAGTGAGCGTTAAGCTTCATTAGAGGATCTAAGCTGCCTTTAATTGTCTTTCCAGTGCTTAGAGTGCTCAAGCTGCTGGCAAGGCCTAAATGCAATATGAGCAAGGTGAAATGTTTATTTTTGGGATTATTTGAGCCCAAAATTGTGCAATTTGTGACGTTTTTTCGTCATATGATATTTTTTGTTTGATTGGGGTAAAATTCACGTTTTTCAAAGGCGACAAATGTCTTTTGCAAGCCTTAAGTTCTTTTTATGTCCGTTTTTTGAGCTATATCTTTTGTTAATGCATACTTAAGACTCGCAAATTGATTTTTATCACTTTGAAATTTTTGTCATTATCATGTGTTTTTTTATCCTCAGCGCACAGTGAAACTTCCAATGAGTTACTGCATAGTTTTTAAGTTAACAACCCCAGCCAGGTCTGTTTCTGTGATTTGAGAGCAATTAACCGGACCTTAGTCAGCTATACTTCTTTATTGCTGTTGACCAAATTAGTTCTTAATTTTTAGTGTTCCTTTTTTTATTTGGTAACTGTTGTTTCAGGCATTGTGAATTATTCGTGGGCGGATGTTGTTCTCACCAAAACAGCTGGATGTTCCTCAGACGAGGGGGCATCTGAGAGTGGGGGAGGCAACTCCTATTTTTACGACCGGGTTCCATTCGGTTCCAGGCCTCGAACTTCCCTCAAGAATGCGACATCAGCTCTGTCTTCGAGTCTTCCCGATTTGACCTTATCTGGCATTGACGTGGAACTTACTAATTATTCATCCTCTATTGCTCAGGGTAAGAAACACTTTTCGGTATCGAATTGAAGATAGTTGATACTGATAAGCTGTGAAAACTCGATTGTGGTGGTTTTGTACGTATATTGAACATTATTATGAGCTGACTCTGAATATGAAAACTGAGACAATTCATATTATTTCAATTTTATTGGACCTTTTGGGTACTTGTTCAAAAACGATGTTTCTCGTAACTCGAATCAGATTAGATTGTCGATCCTGCAATCTTGTTCATGATAATCTACGATTAGTTTATGCTAATTAACTTTTTGCAAATGCCGCAGTCTTAGGAACAAAAGTGGCGACAATGCAGTGAGTTTTGTAACAAATGGTTTCTCTTGCATATGAGTTCCTGCAGTTTACCATGATAGTTCTCGCGTATAGTTCAGCAGAAAAGTTTTCGAAACATTTTCTCATTATATGTCTCAAAACAAGCTCAATGCTTTGGAAGTTTTATTGCATAGTTCACGTTTAGAGCTGAAAGCTCTTAGGATTTTGATAAAAAATATAATCCGGATTTCAATATTTCAGTGAATATTTTTTAACAAAAGTTAACGATAATTTTGAGGTATTGTAAAAAATAATTTTCTATCTGAATGTTTAGCCGAATATTGATTGTTAGAACACTTGTTTAATCATGCTTCTCTTTAATTACCACCAATTTTTGTTCAAAACAAATTATCGATAAAATTATGGGCGTCATCAATATAGAAAAGGAAATATGTTCAAACTTGAAAGCGTTCCTCTTAATCGAAATTGTTGCTTTCAGAACTCATTTAATTCATTTCTCAATAAATCGCTCCGCCTGTTTTCATTCAATCAACTATTTTGCTAAGAGGAAAAAGCAACACAAGTAAAAATTTAGAAAGCATTGCATTTATTTGCCATTTACAGAAAAGGTTGAATTTATTCGGTTCACAACCTTGATTTAACTTGGTTTATTTTTCAGCAAATCCCTCCTCAAATTCAACACGACAATGTTCCATCAACTCGATTAATGTTCAAAATTCTTGCACAGCCACGATAGAACACCATATAGAACCCAAAATAGCCACTCGGAACCCGATCACGCCTCTAAGAAGGTCAACCTCGATGCGAAAGGCGGACTCGTTGACTAGATCGATATTAGCATTAAATATGGTTAGTCACCGAAGATCAGCTACGCCGTCGTACATGAGTGGCGACAGCTCATGTAATAGTACTTTGACATCAGGAGGAGGTCTTGTTGATAATTCGTCTTCATTCGGTGGATCCACGAGTTCAATTGACCAATCAGACGACAGTGCGCATGATATTCGTAAATTGTCGGTCGGATCGGCGGGTGCGTTGCCCATTCTCGCCCGAAGTACAAGTCGAAAGAAACAGTTTACAGCCGAGTTCAGCAGTTCAACGAGCTCTTTAAGCGATTCGGTTGCAAATCAAGCTTTAGATTTGAATTTCGAGCTGTTAGATTGTGGAGCACTGAAGTTAACGTGTGGCGAAGATTCGCATAAATCACGAATTGTGGAAGTTTTGGCGAACAATCCAATATTGAACATTACAGAATCACAAGAAATTGCCAGACTTATTTGTTATTTCCACAGTTGTTTATCCGCAGTAGAGCAAGCTAGAGGTCTGTGTTTAATTGTCGACGGTCGAGTTACCAGAAAAAATTCACTGGAAAAAGTGGCAGAGGCGTTTCGCGTGGCTGAAGAACTGTCAGTTGGTGCTATTTCGAGAATCATTATTTTGTGTGGAAATTCTGGCAGTACTTTATTTCATTCTATCAATTTTAGCCTAGATCCATCCAAAGTTGAATTCTTCAATAAAGCAGACGCGTTTTATAACGCAATTCCCAAACAGCAACTAACGAGTACGTTCAATGGCAATTTGTCCAATCATCACGAGGAATGGGTCAGGTTCAGAATGAAGTTAGAGCCCTATGTGAACAGCTGTGAGTTAGCTTTGACCCAAATCGGAAAGTGCAAGAAAATTTACAATCACAACTTTTTACCCTCAAAACTGAAGGAATTGAATCGGGTTTTGAAGGAACACCAAACAGCAATCACAAAGTTAAGAAACGAGCAAGCTCTCTGCAGCAACAACAATCAGATTTTAGCGCGATTGAGAGAAGAAGCGACTGTTATTTCCGAGTTCCCAGACGCTTACGATGCTGTCGATTCTGCCGAACGTCTGCAAATGAGACTCAATTCTGAGTTTTGTGAACTTGAAGCTCATTCCAGGAGTTACATCACAGCTATCGAAGCGGCCATTGCGGCTAGGCAGTTCACAGATGAATATCGGAAAATTCTGAGCTGGTTCCAAAAACGAGGCGAAGTTTTTCTCGAGGACAGTTTGTTGGGAGACAATTTACAATCATTAATGAATGCTGAGAAGGAATTTGACAGGTTCAACTACCACGCTATGAAGTATTGTGAGAAGGCAGGAGATATAATTGACGAAGCTTCTCAACTCAACAATCATGATGTAAGAACGAAATCAGATCATTTGAAGAACATTGTTCAATCCTTTGTCGCTAAAATGGACGCGAGAAAAACCCAAATTGAAAATATGCTGCAGATTTACCAACACATTGATCGGGCAATTGACTGGGCGCTTAATGGAATGCACTTTTTGGCCAAAATGAATATGGATCGTGTCCACAGCGAAGCAGGTTGTCTGAAGTTGCTGAAAAATCTGGAAAGATATCAAGCCAAATATCCTCAAATTACGAACGAAATGTTTGATAGAATGGAAGCCTTGAGCATCGATCTTGCCAATGAAAATTTACATCAGCAGTTAAAGTTTGCGAGAGAACGTTGTAAAAATATAGACGGTCTTTTTGCGAAACGACAAGCATCAATTACCAAAAGCTTAGACGTATTTCGATGTGTCCCAGTTTACGTCAACAAAACTCATCAGAATAAACGATCGAATTCGGCTCTTCATCAAGTGGTAGCATTGCCTGAAATTGAGAGTTCGAGTGCTGCTGAAGATACGGACGGAGATATGCTGGATTCGGAACCCTCTATGCTTAAAGATTCCCAACGTCGGGCTAGTTGCTTCCAGTTTAAAGGATACGAAAGTGCTGGCACAACGACAACGGATGCTGGCTCAGATTTGGATTCTTGCCCGAGTACTCCAGTGACTACCAGAAAACTGCCTGGAGCGTCTTGGCAACAACCGACGTCGAAGCGCGTCTCAGAAGCGGAAGAAACAGATCTCGAGGAATTGATTCCAATTGATGAAATTGCCTTAACGGATGCTCAGGAGGATAATATGGATCAAAATTCGGCATCAGATAGTGACAGTAGTGTTGTGACTATGACCCACAGACCTGGTGATTCTACGAGGTCAACTTCCAGCAAAGTCAAGAGACGAAAACCCAACATTGTTTCATTGGCTACCAGACATCAGAGAACCCAAAGCTTGATCCAGACCTCCGATTCACAAAGTACCGAAAACGTCAACAAGAGCTGGCAGGTTCCGAGGAAGCAAATTTCTCGAACTGGATCCCAAACGTCGAGGACTTCTTCGACGTTGACTGGCGGTCATAACTCGATCCATACGCCAATTGTATCGTCAATGACGTCATTAGGATCGAGTCAAAGTTCACCTCAAGAACACGAGATAACAGATAATTCATTGACACACAGTGAAGAAACGCCACCCAGAAGCTCATCAAGTCAGAACAGCTCCAACTTGCCTACAGAAATTGAAGACGATGCACGAAGTATTCAAATGGAAACAGAACTCCTAGAGCAAGCGAGAGATGAACTGTTGTCAACCTCCCCCAAATCTTGGTCTCAAAATAGCCAGCTAGAATTAGTAAACCCGCCACAGGGTAAAAGGCCGATGATTGATACCTCAATTTCTCCCGTTTCTGAATGCTCAACTCATTTGAAACACGTGATCGCGGAGATTATCCAAAGCGAACGAGACTACATTGCAAGTTTAGACTACATCATTGTCAATTATTGCCCGGAAGTCGAGCGACTTGATGTGCCTCAAGCTCTGCGAGGAAAGCGAAACTTAGTTTTTGGAAATGTGGAAAAGTTCTACGAATTTCATGCTCACAAATTTCAGAGAGAATTGGCAGTTTATGCAAGCGATCCTTTAGGGGTGGGAACGGCTTTTATCAAGTACGAAACTGAGTTTTACATGTACGCATTGTACAATCAGAACAAGCCCAAAAGTGACCAAATTATGGCAGAATGCGGAAATTCATTTTTTGCCAGAAAACAACTCCAGCTGAACGACAAAATGAACTTGGCCAGTTATTTACTGAAACCTACCCAGAGGTTAGCCAAGTACGCTCTTTTGCTGCAAGACCTGAGGAAACATTGTCCCAAAGGTCACGTACATGAACAGACTCTGGATGGTGCCATTAATATTGTCAAGTTCCTACTTCGACACGGGAACGACTTGCTAGCTTTAGAGTCACTGAAAGATTGCGATTTGGAGCTGAAAGATTACGGACGACTTTTGCGCCAGGAGGAGTTTTTGGTCTACCAAGGTCGGAAAAAGTTTATGCGACATTTGTTTTTATTCGAAGATTTACTTCTATTTAGCAAGACTAAAAAGTCGAGAAAGGGTCATGATTATTATCAGTACAAACACTCGTTGAAAATGCAAGACATTGGTTTAACTCAGAATATCGGAGAGAGTGGATACAAGTTTGAAATTTGGTTCCGTAAACTGAAAGCGGGTGAAAATTACACAATTCAAGCTCCAACGTCTGAAATTAAGAATTCTTGGGTGAGTGAATTTACGAAACTCTTATGGGATCAGGCGAGAAAAAAACGTGACAGAAGATTTAAAGAAATGGAATCGCTCGGAATTGGATATAAACCGTTCATAGATATCAACCCGAGTGTCGATCAAATTAATGACAGAAATGTGAACAATTACCTGTTAAGTCGTGGCAGCAAAACCCGAAACAGCATTGCTGTGCCCACAGTCGAATTCGTGTCCAATCAGAACTCGAAACGACCTCATTCGCTAATTTCAATGTCAAGTGGGTCGAGTGCAAGTACACTATCTTCTCAAAGCTCTGTAATTGGTTCCCTCACGTTGGCAAATTACGAAGCTTCGTCCAGTAATTCGACGCCAGAGCACAGACGGTATTCAGCGATTGCCAGCATCACAACGAAACCTGCTCCTGGTTATAATTCGTTAATATACCCGCCTGGTTATTTGCAAAGTTTATCAACATCGACTCCGTCAACAAGTGCGCCATCGACCAACAGTCCAATTAAGGTAAAATTATGATAATTTTCCTAAATAAATAGGTTACGACCCGTCGACTTACATTCTGAACTGTGTTCTTGAAATAGAGAAAAGTTGATTCTGGGTAAGAAAAACCGCCTGAATCAAATCTAAATTGATAGCTTTATGAATCAATCTGCCGGTGATGTCTTGAATTGCTCTTGAAAGAAGTTCGAAGAAATTATTGTAAACGTGTTGGTCATTTTTATGCAAATTTTGTGCTTGACCATTTTGCGCGACTTTTTCACGCTTTCGTTCTTCATTTTTGAGTGATCTCTATTGCTCTCACTCCGAAGTAAAGCTTGTTGCTAATATAAAATCGGTTGAAGAGTAGCAACCGGATTGGGAGGTTAATGGTTCGAATCCCGGCGGGGTCAATTTTTTTCTACCCGCCTCGTTCGAGAGCAGTTCTTCCGACATTAGTCAGTTTATGTTTTATTTAAGAGAAGGTATTGAAGAATGAAGTGTAATATTTATTTCTAGGTGGCGTCACTGGGTTTCGACACGCGATACACACTGAACGAGATTAAAGAAGAGACTTTATCTTTTGGAGGAAAGTCAGTTTCTCAAGAGATGGATATTAACGCGACGTTACTGCCTGGCGAACAAACAACAACAACAACTACTCTATCGTATAATTTGGATGAAACAGAATCCGTCGAGCATTGATTATATTATAGTTGCTTTGTGCTCTTTTAGATTTAGACAAAAAAGCTCATCACTGTTTTTAGTCATCTGATCTTGTTGAAATTATAATCAAAAATTATATTCTTTAATGATGATCTGCAAGACACCTAAGTGAACAAGAGTGCCGAAATTTTGTTCTAATAACCCTTTTAGTTGGTCAATTTCAACCCCAAATAATTGAAAAAGAGAAAGATGAAATGGCTATTTAAGTAATCCTGAATTCTTAGATCGGGTAAACCTAACTTAACAAGATCAGAATACGTTTTCCTACCGCAAACTGGTTTGTTAAACCACCTTTTCGCTGCTTTAAAAGATGTTTATGATGCATTCTTATGTGCTGTTTCAATTTGGTTTAAACCTCGACCAAAAAAGCTTTCATTTAGAAGAATTTTGTTTTTCATTCTTTTCTTTGTCTGCAGAAACTCATCAGTATGCAAAATTCATCCTTTTAATCCAGGAAAAATCTAATTGGAACACATGCATGTATTTTTCCATCATCAGCCCATAATGTGGTTTTCATATTTGCACAATAATTCTGAATTTTCTAACTTATTTTGTAGATTTAATGCGCTGTATATGGGATGTGTATCTTGCATGTATATCCATTCAAATAGCTCATTTAGCCATTGCTGTGTGTATTATCTTGTCCTGATTTCACAGATCTGAAATGCGGATTAGAAAGCTTTGTTTTCAATTGATTTTTTGTCTAGATTTAACAAGTTTTGAGTTCTAGCGCAAATTTATGGCGGTGACAAAATTGTTCGTTACAATTTGGTATTGTCTGTCAATGATTGATTTGTTAATTGCTCTTGAACGCAGTTCATAGCATTTATTGTAAACGTGTGTGTCTTTTTACGACTCGAAGAGGAGTATTGAGATTCTACAGGTTTTTACGACTCGAAGAGGAGTAATGAGATTCTACAGGTTTTTTTTAGCAGAAAGCAAATTTATTCATGACTTGAATTTTGACTTCTTTCTGTTCGAGCATTTACCTCCTTTTTTGATTGTTGACTTCTGTTTTCGAACATTGGACTTTAACAGTAGCTACGTTTGTAATGTATAGTAATTAGGAACTGCTGGTAATGTTCAAGGTGAAGAGGTCATTTTGAGATTTTTTTTGTTCCTATATAAGTCACCCCTAATTAACTAAACTACACCGCTCAAACTTACCCCCCCCCCCCCGCCACATACCCCTACCCCCTCCCTTCACCTAACTACCCCAGCACTACCCACCTCCCCAACCTATCTACCCACCCACCCCACCTAGCTTCCCCGCGCACCTAAGAAAATTGTCAGTATTTTTAAAACACTTTAATGTGGTTTGTTGGGCTACTTCTGTTTTTCTTTTGTATTTTTTGATGTTCTGATTTCGGTAAGGTTAGGTTAGAGATCATAATGCACGACGAATCATTGGTCAGAGAAGTTAGCATGTGAGGCTGATGTAATGAAGAGCTTGGAGTCAATCGAGAAATGATGCTTGTTGACTTTACTTTGAGAAGTTTGATTAGATACTTTACAGTTCGATAGATTAAATTGTCTTAATTGTAGAGATTGAGTTGAAAGCTGGAAGATTCTGTACAATTCCAACAATTCAACACTTTCTTCAGGTTGTACACTTTCTGGTTAGAAGCTTTCGGGTTTTAACCAGAAACTGTAGAACCTGAAGAAAGTGTGAATTGTACAAGGAGTCTTCCAGCTTTCAAACTAAATCTCTACAAACATACAGTTACAGAATTAAAAGCACGTCTTTGTATAGTTTGCTTGGATCTGAGATTCGGGTCTTTGAATAATCCAGAGTTGTCATTGTTGAGCCGAATTTAATCCTCTAATAGTTCCTGAAATAGTCTTTGTGTTGCATCAAAGTGATTAAGTTTAGGGTTTATATCCGTTAGTCTTCTTGAGTTTTATCTGAAGCTTCTCATGGGTTTGGGAGCGCTGCGTTCAAACTTAAGAGTCCGTCAATTTTGAGTCGTAAGTCCTTTTCCCAGTCCATGTTGGTTGTTTTTGATGCTTTCAGCGGTATTAAAATTTGCTATCTCAGACGGCTGTTTGTCTTAGTCTCCTTAAAGCAGACCACATGAATTCTATGGTTGGTTAAAATTGATTCTTTGGATCTGAAGCCTTCATCTGCATGTTTGCAGTAGTTTCCGTACTCTAAGAATTTGAAGCTTTGGGCAGGTTCTGCTCTAGACTTCTGACATATTTCTCGGATTGAAGATTGTTCCTCCGTGCTATACAGGCGTTCTGAATGCTGGCTATAAACTAGTGGTGACTCTTATAAGTCTGGTTGTCTTGTTACTGGATCTGCTCGAGATTCTTTAACTTTTCTGTACTTTTAATTTAAACTGTTTTATACTGTTTACATTTTGAGTTCTATGTCTTGGTCAACGTTGGTTATCATGAAGCTTGTTTGGGATAGGTTGTCATCAATGAGCTCAGTTGCACTTTCTGATTGGTGAGGGAATCTTTTTACTTTCTTCGCTTTTTATCACTTTTGCAATTTCTGTCCTACTTGGCTACAAAGTATTCACGTCTGTATCTCTTTCGTCTTACTTCTCCATAGCTTGGTTTGTTGAGGAGAGAGCTAAGTTCTTGGTTGAGCTCTTTACGACTCGTTGCTTCCCGCTGGAATTGGAACCATATAACCCGGGTTTTTGTTGGTCTTTCATCCTTTGGATCCTTGTTGTTGATCGTTGTTGGTTCTCCATCAGTTGCTTTGAGCTTTTCTCATGCTTTGGTATATGGCAGTAGCTTGGCTTTGGTTGAAGCTGGTGGTGTGTATTTGGTCTAGAATGAAGTTTTGCCTGTAGAAGCAAACAGATAAAGCTGCCTCAGCGATGGTCTTGGAACTTCGTGGATGTTTTGACCAAATTGTTGTCAATTTTGCTCAAATTCGTAAAAGTTGATACAAAGGATGCTATTAGTTTTACTTCTAAGAATAGAGGAGTCTTGCTGCTTGTTTTTATCCGAGTCCGTTGGTTGATATTGTTGTTAATTTTTTTCGAATTTCGACTTTTTTTTCAAAAATGGCTCCAAATCGAACGTTGTTTAAATATGCCAGAAGTATAAACATAACATATCCTGTCACAATCGTTGAAAACTCCAAAAAAGATACCTGTACTTCTGCACACTATAGGAGTCTTCTGGATTTAAAATATTGCTTTTTTCCCGAAAAATTAACTCAATAATTATAAAAAATGCATCTTATGTTAATGAATGGCTAGAATGATTTCCAGTCAAGGCCCTATAAATGAAAAATTCTATTTACGACAAAATGAGGCGAAATAAATGCATATCATGTCTTCAGAGAAAACTTAAAAGTTTTTGACAAAATGTTTTAATTTTTATTGATTTTTTAAAAATTTTAATTGAATTTAACCACTTGGCGTATAAACCACTTGCTACGCCATGATTTTAACAATAATAATTATCGTATACCAACAATGGCCGACGCGACAGCGCATCTAGCAGGGAAAACGATCTTCGCAAAAAATGGATTTCAGCCAAGCCTATTTCTCTATGCAAATGGCGGATAATTAGTGTGCAACTACTGGCATTTAATTTTGGAGGTAGAGCCTTTGCGTTCAAAAGACTAGCCCAAGGACTCAGCTGGTCACAAACAATATTCAGTTCTTGTGTGAGCAAGCATTTATAGTCATGTGTTGCTAGTGATAAGTGTTTTGTTTATTTCGATTACCTAGGAAGTGGTGCAAAAGATGGAAACACGTTGATTGATAATTTAGAACAAATTTTCCGCTGAATTTAAAGTTTAGGTTTTAAACTCTCAATCGAAAGATGCCAATTTAGCATTCCAAAACTACGCCTTCTTGTAACTGAAATATCAGCCGCTGGTATTAGTCCTAATAAACCGAAAGTTGCACTATTTCCAAAAATTTATACCAAATCTTGTATTTAATCTGCACCCTCCAAATTATTACGAAAAGAAAACTGAATTTAACATTACGAACAACCATCAAGAATCTCTGGCTTCTCTCGAAAATGAATTAAAGCTCAAGGTTCCTTGAAATTAGCTCAACCAGGTTGCCAGTTCATAATCGTTTGTGATGCCAGCTTTTACGCAGCAGGTTCTATCCTTTTAATTGAAGAAAATTTAGAATCTGAAGAATCAAGCAAGGATAAAACTTACGCACCTGTTTCTTTTGGCTCCCATTTGTTTTCGCCAGTGCAACTTAAACACTCAATTTATGATAAAGAATTCCTCGGAATATATGTAGCCTTTGAGTCATTCGAACACTACATATGGGAGTGTCAAAAAAAAACCAGTAATAGTTCTAACAGATAACAAAAGGTTCACACGCTTCTATCAGACGAAGAAATTACCGAGGAAACTTATGGAACGCCGTTGACTTGTATTATCTTTTATCTTTTAACTTTGTGTTAGGACATATTTCTAACGCATCTGCAGACTATCGATGACGCATTTATGTCAACCCTAGTACTAAGCTGAAGCTAAATCTAAGCGATCGCATTCCTGTAAAAGACGTTGAAATTGAAACACTAGCACAAACACCAGACAACTGCCTTACAGCTTTATCAACAGCAGTCAGTGTTCCTATTATAAACATTGCCAGCGAGGAACCGTGTTGCACTTTGGAAATGAATTCCTAAATTGGGCCGAAAGACCACCGTATCAACAAATTGTCGGCAGAAAACCCCCTTGGATGAATTGAGTGAGTGCTTAAAAGCATTTGATGTTCAATGAACAGTCGAAGGACCCAGACAAGTCAACTGCGAACAGAACTGATATACGGGATTCATAACTCTAAGCTTAAAGGCCATCTAGGCATGTAAAAGACCATTCATGTATTTCGAAGGAAATTCTATTTCCCGGGCTACACAAGAATTTCTTACCTATATCAACAATTGTCTCACATGTTGCTAAATCTCCAAGCTAAATCTCAAACACGAAATACTAGCTGTGCCGTTATCCCCCGTTCGTTCAAAAACAAGCCTGCCCGCAGACATGTTACAAATTGACATAGTTGGCCATTTACCAAAGTCAGGAGGCTACTCGTATATACTAACAGGGGTGGACGTGTTTTCGAATTATATGTGCGCACAGCCCTTAAACTCAATCTCAGCTGAAACAGTCTTTAAATTCCTTATGCAATGGTTTATGCGGCATTCCTATATACCATTAGTCATGCTTACAGATCAAGGCTCACAATTTACTTCGCAGATGTTAGAAGAGCTCTTTTAGAATTTAAAATGAAACATGCTACCGCTAAACACGCTCAAACAATCGGAGCTTTAAAAGGTCCAATGGCCCACTCAAACGCTATTTACGAATTTTTGAAAACCAACTGCCATGGTATTGGCATAAACTTGTAGATTTCGCAGTGTTTCAACACAGCACTAGTTACCATTCTACAGTAGCTTGCCCCCAACTCTTATCTTCCATGGTAGAATACCACAAAAAATATTATATTTACGCTTCAGTAACAAAAAAATATATCACCAGCAATGCCAATTTGACTATAATTCCGATATTCAAAGCAAAATGGCGACATTATTCAGTCAAACCGTAGAAAACTTTGTTAATTCTTTCAACAAATATCGGGAATGTTATGACAGAAAAGCCAATGCTGCACCATTTTAAAATTAGATGACTATTGCATGTTGCTCCGCTTTGCTCTGTTCATGACCTCCTTTGCTTTTATCACGACTTCCTTCGCTTTTATTACCTCTCTTGCTATTTTCACGACTAAATTCATTTTCTTCTCTTTCCGAGATCGACGGAACAATTTCTTCAAACATTTCCCCCTCTTCAATTTCTATGTCACTATGCTGTTCGACACACGCCTCGGCCATTTCAATCGGTGAAACCTCTGCAACATGCTTCTCTTGTCCAATAAAAGAAGCTTCCATCTCTTCCTGAATTTGGCCGATTTGTTCGACCACCTTATTCGGAGCAGTTTCATCATTTTGGGCAATTTCGTCTCAGCTAATAGGTGACGTAACCCGAACGTCGCAGCTAATAGGTGCCGTATCCCGAACTTCGCAGCTAATAGGTGCCGTATCCCGAACGTCGCAGCTAATAGGTGCCGTAACCAGAACGTCGCAGCTAATAGGTGCCGTATCACGAACGTCGCAGCTAATAGGTGCCGTATCCTGCACGTCGCAGCTGGTAGGTGCCGTATCCCGAACGTCGCAGCTAGTAGGTGCCGTATCCCGAACGTTGCAGCTAGTAGGTGCCGTATCCCGAACGTTGCGGCTAATAGGTGCCGTATCCAGCGTCGCAGCTAATAGGTGCCGCATCCCGAACGTCGCAGCTAATAGGTGCCGTATCCTGAACGTCGCAGGTAATAGGTGCCGTATTCCTCTCCGCCCCTTCTTTGACGGATTCGTACAGATTTCCTTAGCACTTTGTCAGGTAGTTGTGTCAAGAGTTTTGTACTATATATCATCTGGGCCTGGAGCAGTGTTGTTTCTTCCTCCAATGATGGTTCTCATGTATCCAAGTTTGACAAATGTTTTAACTTCTCAATTTATCTTTTCTCGTTTCAGCGTCTCAGTGAAGTGTCTCGATATTCTAATGAGCTTGAAAGTTAGATCTTTCTCCTCCAAAAATCCTCTTTTCCGAGTTTTCTCACCCTGCTTTGTAGTTGGTGTTTTCTCGTGAGCTGGATTATTTCTTCGCTGTGCTTAAACCTCATTGAGGCTGTTCTCCTTGCACTTGATTTGAGCTGCTATGCTCTCAGCTCTTTGCAGAGATTAGTAGACTACTTTCCAAAATATCTTAAAGAGTTTCTGAAAGTTCTCAAAACAAGGCTTAGTGATCTAAGCTTAGCACTGAGATCGAATTCGCTTATAGTCATGTAGTGGTCGCTGTGTGTGTTCGTTTTAAGACTGACTGTCAACGTTTTAAAGTTGTTCAATCCCTTTGCCTGTTAGTGAGAGCAAAGATTGATGTATAAGACTGATTTTTGTGTAAGTTTTCATACCGTTGAGTAAAGTATTCATTTGGTAATTCCTATGTTTCGACCAGTTGCATCAATCTTTAGGGACTTATGGTTTATGCTTTTCAAATTAAAATCTCTAAACTTAAGGATTTTAATATTGGAGTTCAGTGAGCAGTAGATTAGGGTAACATCAATAATTGCCTCTATTAGTCTTATCTGCAGCTTTTCCTATGTCTTCGAGTCTGATTTGATGAATCTGGTGGCGAGCAGTTTATAGTTGTCCTTGTTTTTACTATATTACCGAGTCATGTCTGTTGTCATTGATGCTGTTGCCAGAGTAAAATTGCTGAGTTTAGGCGTCTGGTCTTTTTTTCGTTTAAGCAACTTACAAGAATCATCTAGTCTTGTAAAATAGATTCGATGAGTCTTGAGCCCTGGTCTCAAACCTGTTTAGTTCAACAAATTTAAGGCGTGCCATGGTGGGTCGATCCTATTTGGCTTGCTAACTGTATGAACTCGAAAATTGTGGTGTCGTATTCTGATTGTTGCGCTTGTCAGGGTCAAAGTTTAGCGCGTGGAGAATGTTTATCTTTTGTTTGAGTGAAAGAAGCATTGTATCATAGCTGCCTTGGTCGTCATATAATCTTGCTCACATTGTTCAACAAGACTGCTGGCCTTGCAAGTTATTTCAAAAGACTTTGTCTACGAGAGTTTAGACGGGTTTTTTCCAGTTCCTCTTAAAGAGTTGACCTCTGTTTCGTCAACTCTTTCAATATTGCTGAGGAGTTCCTTTTCAGTCAGGTTTGCAAACCAGGCGCTACGTTGCTCTTTTATGCTTCAGCATAGCTGCTAGCTCTCGCTTCTTGGTATTTTCGAGCTGCCACGATAGTTTTGTGATCGGCTTTCCCACTGTTTTAGCATTTGGTTCTTTCTGGTGTTTCCTGGCTTATTCTGATCACGTGCTCTCCTCCGCATCGTCTACCTTTCAGGTAATTTGGACAGTCCTGGGACTTGCGTTCATTTTGCTGCGCCTGAGTTAGTGAATACTTTCATATGTCGCGTTGGTTCAATTGTCGCTAGACTCGTTATTCGATGGATTGTGTGTGCTTCGATGTTCTGACTTTGGAGCTGTGAGGGTTGATGATTGGTTGGAGGTTGAATGAGTTATCTTGAGTTAATTCTAGACTTTTCATGAACCCGTATAGACTCGCGTCTTGCTTGCTGTCTGTAGTCATTGCTTAGTCTGCTCTTGGTTTTGTATCTATTCGTCTTGGTTCGTTGAAGAGGTCAAGGGAGATGTCAATCGGCAGATTTCCTTGCCATGTCATCGGAGGCCACCTTAAAAGAAGGAAAATAGTAAACTCTTCATTATGTCATGAATGTTGGAAAGAATAAATTGTATATAGAGATTGCTTTGCCAATTGCTGAGAGCAGAGCATATGCGAAGGTCTAAGATGGATCCTTTCTCGTATGTTTTCATCCCGTTGTGTAGTAAATTGTATTCGTCATTAAGCAGTTCTTCTATGGCTCAACCAGTAGCATCATTCTTTGTAAACAGGATTTATTTGTGTGCTTTGTAGAATAAAATCACCCACCACTAGGCTTTGTGTTGTTTAACTAGGTGACTGGTTTCAATTTCAGTTTTCGGCGTGCAGTATATAAGAGGAATATCAATATCAGCCTCTCTTAGTCGTATTTGCAGCTTATCGTTTGTCTTTGAGTCTAGTTTAACGAATCTGGTGTCATATACTCATTGTCTAATGTATATGGCTCAACCATGTATGTTGTCATTGATGCTTGCAGCTGGATTAAAATAACTGAAATTAGGCGGTTGTTTAGTCCTGGCTTCGTTAAAAGAGGCTACTTGAAGTGCCTTGTCTGACTAATTCCTTGTCAGTAGTCATTGCTTAGTCAGCTCTTGGTTTTGCATCTATTCGTCTTTGTTCGTTGAAGAGGTCAAGGGAGATGTTGTCAATGGGCACATTTCTGCCATGTCATCTGAGGCCACCTTAAAAGAAGGAAAATAGTAAACTCTTATGTCATGAATGTTGGAAAGAGAAAATTGAGTTTATAGAGATTGCTTTGCCAGTTGCTGAGAGCATATGCGGAGGTCTAAGATGGATCCTTTCTCGTATGTTGTCATTTCGTTGTGTAGTAAATTGTATTCGTCATTAAGCAGCTCTTCTATGGCTCGACCAGTAGCATCATTTTTTGTTGACAAAGGATTTGCGTGTTCTTTTTAGAATAAAATTACCCACCACTAGGCTTTGTGTTGTTTAACTAGGTGACTGGTTTCAATTTCAGTTTTCGGCGTGCAGTATATAAGAGGAATATCAATATCAGCCTCTCTTAGTCGTATTTGCAGCTTATCGTTTGTCTTTGAGTCTAGTTTAACGAATCTGGTGTCATATACTCATTGTCTAATGTATATGGCTCAACCATGTATGGTGTCATTGATGCTTGCAGCTGGATTAAAATAACTGAAATTAGGCGGTTTCTTAGTCCTGGCTTCGTTAAAAGAGGCTACTTGAAGTCCCTTGTCTGACTAATTCATTGTCAGTAGTCATTGCTTAGTCAGCTCTTGGTTTTGCATCTATTCGTCTTTGTTCGTTGAAGAGGTCAAGGGAGATGTTGTCAATCGGCACATTTCTGCCATGTCATCTGAGGCCACCTTAAAAGAAGGAAAATAGTAAACTCTTATGTCATGAATGTTGGAAAGAGAAAATTGAGTTTATAGAGATTGCTTTGCCAGTTGCTGAGAGCATATGCGGAGGTCTAAGATGGATCCTTTCTCGTATGTTGTCATTTCGTTGTGTAGTAAATTGTATTCGTCATTAAGCAGCTCTTCTATGGCTCGACCAGTAGCATCATTTTTTGTTGACAAAGGATTTGCGTGTTCTTTTTAGAATAAAATTACCCACCACTAGGCTTTGTGTTGTTTAACTAGGTGACTGGTTTCAATTTCAGTGTTCGGCGTGCAGTATATAAGAGGAATATCAATATCAGCCCCTCTTAGTCGTATTTGCAGCTTATCGTTCGTCTTTGAGTCTAGTTTAACGAATCTGGTGTCAAGCGGTTTGTAGCTAACTACTTGTCGTATGTATATGGCTCAACCATGAATTTTGTCATTGATGCTTGCAGCTAGAGTAAAGTTTACTGAGAATAGGCGGTTGTTTAGTCTCGGCTTCGTTAAGAGGCTACATGAATTCCCTTGTGGTTCTTAAGATGATTCTTATTTCGTGGTTCTCAAGGGAGCTCACAGTCCATTCGACAATACATTCTGGGACTTGTAACTTTTAGATGAGGCCTCTATGCCACAGCAGCGGCTAGGTTTCGGCGGCTTGATTGCGTTGCTAAGAGTAGATTAGATGCATCCTCTTGCTCTTCTTCTGTTGTCTTGGGTTGGGTTGGGTTGCTGATTTGGAAGGAATAAATGTGTTCAATTATTGAAGTTACCAGTAAACTTAGGTATACTAGTGAACTTAGGTGGCAACTTACATCGCCTTTTAAACCACGCTCTGACTTTGGGTTGCATTTAGCTTTGGTGGTTTCGTTGGTTTCTGGTGGATTGTGTTGAATACTTGTCCGGATGAAGTCAGTGTGATTGTTTTGTTTGGGGGTATCGGTTTTCTACAGAGAGAAGAGAAAGAAGAAAAAAGAGCAAAAAAGAAGAAAGAAAAGGGGAACACTCAGTACACCACCGACAGCCAGACCCCCAATTTAGAGGAAAACCAGCCTAATTGTGCACTGAGCACGAAGGCTTTGTGTGCAGTTGGGTTTCAATTGCTGCCTCTGGCTAAAGCTGGTATTTCAGGGGTTGTGGTTCCCAAGCGTATTTTCCTTTCGGGGGTTGTGGTTCCCAAGCAGAAAATGAGTGTAGGGCAAGTATGAAGGTTTCAACGCGGTTCTCGCGATCATACTGCCCACTTGCTGGTACACTGCCTGGAGTTGAGTTTCAATACCTAGACTAATTTCTATCATCAGTCTAAAGTGATCTCCAACACTGATAATCTTATTGTGGTTTTCATCCTGTATTTGGGTTGTCGGGTGCTGAAAATACGCACACATATAATTTCAATTGTTTTGATTTTAATCTAATAATTGAAATATATCTATGTGTACTCGTATACACAATCATACATATACATTTACATACAATCCATATACATATATATACATATGTATATATGTGTTTATTATATATATATATATATATATATATATATATATGTATATATTATTAACAAATATATA